>NC_061509.1:71001679-71194058 GCF_022539505.1 Lolium rigidum
AAACATTCAAGTATTGTCATAAAAGTAGCATGGAACATAAGAAATTATAGAAACGTTTGAGACGTATCACCAAGGTTAATGAAGGGCTACATCAGAGGCTGCAGAAAAGAAGGAGAGAAAGGTTCAGAACAGTGAAAAACTCGGCAGATAGAATCACAAAATAGTAGCAGACTTACATCATCCAAGGGCGGAGTCGATGAACCTCCGGCTATGTTGAATTCTCCGCCTAGTTCAATCCTCGCCCTCTTTGGCGAGGAGGCTCGGGGGCTGGCGGCAGGAGTTGACCTCTGAATATCTGGATGAGGAGTCGAGGTCTCCTCCGTCGTGCGGTGTGTATCCGACAGAGCCAAAGTATGAGACGTGCTCATTGGAGCAGTCACGTCGCCACTGGGCAAAAAATAGAATGAGATTATTTGACACACAATGAATAAGGAAAACAAGGCGACATGGTAACTTACGAGCTAATAAGGGCAGCGTCATAGGCGTTGAAGGGCTTCGTCTCTTCAGGAGCAGTCCCTTCTGGAGCAGTTTCCTCGACAGGAGAACTGCTCAGCTTGGAGGTGCCAGAGCCTTCCGCGTCACCCCTTTTCCGTTTGTTCCTCGGCGAAACAGCGGAAGGGATAGACTGGGTCGACTCCGAAGCCTCGAATTCAGCTTCTTTTTCAGAGGAAGCCGCGGATTTGCGAGAAACCGCGGCTTCGCTCTCAGGACGAGAAGGGACCTGGGCGTTGTCAGATACGACTGCTCGTTCTTCGACATCTCCACCTTCGGGAAGGGGAGCTAGAGATGATGTAGTTTGATGGTTCTGAACAAGACAAGAATATATTGACAAGAAATTATGACAATGAACAACAAAATACCAGTCGAAGAATTAAACAACAGACAAGCAGTCGATAAAAGATAGATTACCTAGGGAAGGGCGTTGGTTCCGCTATACGGCGCCACGCGACAAGATGTGGGGATGGCGTCTTTCTTGCTCAGCGAGGAGATCTTTCGGACAAGTTTTTCCAAGTCCTTGTCCGGTAGATCCTTCGACACGCGATCCACGTCTTTGTCGCCAGCATACATCCAAAGAGGGTTTTTGCGAGCCTGCAGAGGCTGCACCCTAATCCTAAGGAAGTACGCTGTTATCTGGATACCCGACAGCTCTTGGCCACGGGTATTTTGGAGCTCATGGATGCGTTTCATCAGCGCCTCTGTCGCCGATTTTTCTTCGTCGGTAGCTTCTGTATCCCAGGATCGGCGGCGGAGGATTTTTTTCGCCACCGTTAAAAGGGGCGATGTTGTATTCCAGCGAGTCGGGGCACTCCTCGCGGACGTACAACCATCTTTTGCGCCACCCTTGGACGGAGTCGGGGAATTTGACGTGAAAAATACTCGACATCAGGGCGGACACAAATAACAACACCGCCTATGTTGTAGGCAATGTTGTGGGAGCCATTACGGCGGACGAAGAAGATGCGCTTCCATAGAGCCCAATTGGGATGGACTCCAAGGAAGCATTCGCAAAGAGTGATGAAAATAGAAACATGTAGGATGGAATTGGGCGTAAGCTGATGAAGCTGTAGCCCACACACAAAAAGCAATCCTCGAAGAAACTCATGGATGGGGGCAGAGAGGCCTCGGATGAGGTGGTCAACAAAGCTAACCCGATATCCAATGGGAGGCGTCGGGTAGCTCTCTTCGCTGGGGAAGCGCAGCGCATCCTTCTTCTTGCTCAGACCAAGTTTCTTCAGCAGGTTGATGTGCTGCGCAGAGATCTTGGATCTCTCCCACTCTGTAGTTCCTAGATCTTGCGCCGCCATCGTTGCTTCGGGAGTGCTGGGCCTCGTGAGTCTTGGCCGCGGTGGCACCAACAATGGCGTGGAGGAAGTACGGCAGTGCGTGAGCGCTGCAGTTTTTGTGGTTGCGGGGAGATTTTTGCAGAGAGGATTTGAGCGCGACGCAGCGAAGGGGATTGACGGAGGAAGGCGATGACTATTTATAGCGGGCTCAGTCCAAGCGTCGCACCATTGGATGATATACGAATGGACTTGATGATTTACACGTGGCTCAAGGGGTAAAACAGTATTTTCACCGAGATGGAACTAGACAGGCGCTACAGCGCGCGTGCCAGGAAAAGCGGAGGACGTGTGTCCCCCACTTACGTAACGTGTCAAAATGGCGCAGATTTTGGGCCCGCAGGTCAGTGAAGGGACAGAACTCGCGTGTTCCCGATACAGTGGTCGTGGCTATCGTCAACACTGATATCACCTACCAGTGGAAAAATCTCGGCTGTGGTGTTATGAAAATTAGCGACAGTGAGGGAATACTGATAATCTCGAGAGCCTTTGATCAAATACAAGTTTTTGTTCAAATGTTCGGGGGCTACTTTGTAAAGAAGTTTCGGGAAGTTTGATGGAGATGATTCAGAAGGGGATGTTTCAAAAATATTGCGACAGAGATAAATTGGAGCCTACAGCCAAGTATAAATACTCGACTGTAGCCTCGGGGGCTACTCCCATCGGGAGCGCTGTTCGCGCACCCGATAGATATAAAGATGAACATAAAAAATGACAATATAGCGGCAAGGATGCTAAAAAGGTGAGCCTACAACCAAGTACAAGCACTTGGCTGTAGCCTCGGGGGCTACTCCCATCGGGAACGCTGTTCGCGTGCCCGATGAAATTTAATAAGTCCCGATGAGCATATTTCGAGTTATCAAAATAACTCTTCATATACTCCCATCGGGAGGATAAATTAAAAACAATATAAGTCACCCGTTGACTCGAGTAAATGTGCTATTCCAGCAACCGGAAAAAAGCACTCGACAATATATTCTCAGAGCGCCTCAGTCGCGAAATAATCTCTGAATGCCGCAAAACTCTGCGAATGTAAGTCCCCGGGATCCATCCTGTGCGGCGTGGCAGCGCCTCTGACGGCGCTTTGCTACTTTTTCCGTATCAACAGATACGAAGAAAAATCCTAACGGACGCGTTAGGTGCCCGATAAAACATGACTGGAATTCGGCATCTGGTAAGACCTTAAGCGGCACATGTCGAATTACGCCAGTATCCTGAGATCATGTCCAGGGACGTGATTTTGAAGTAGGTTTTTGCGGATTTCCACAAGAGCAGTTAACTGGTACCTGATCCGTCAGATGAACCAGCCCCAATTACCATTATCCCTGTACAATATATAATAAGTTTGTAAAGGTTATTTGTCGAGTCGAAGAAATCATGTGCTAATTGTAAAGATGGAGATTTTCCGTGATTCTGCGATTCAAGCAAAATCTCGGAGGCTATTGACATAGGCATCCCCAATGGGCCTGCCGAAAAAGGTACCCGGAGTTTACTGGAGGCCCACGACCCGAATTTTTAAGCTCGGAAGCCCAATTAAGAGATAGTTTGGAAAGATATAATTGTATTAGGAATATCGACTTGTAACTATTACGGGACGGTTCAGAAACCCTCCCGGACTCTGTAAACTTGTACATCACGAAACCCTCGGCTCCGCCGCCTATATAAAGGGGAGTCGAGGGACAAAGAAAGGATCGATTCATTGTTTTCAGACAACCCTAGTTTTCATAGCAGTCGAGTACTTTTCCGGCTGAAACCTTCGAGATCTACTTGCTCTCTACTTCCAACTAAATCCTAGTCTACAACTTGTAGGCATTGATAAGTTAATTCCTTATCAATGGGAGAAGTCATGCTGTTAGTAGTGGAACTATGTTGACTAATATGCAATGATTTGATATTTAAGTTGTGGTGTTATTCTTCTAGTGGTATCATGTGAACGTCGAGTACATGATACTTCACCTTTATGGGCCTAGGGAAATGCGTGTATTTGGCTACTAATTGCGGGGTTGCGGGAGCAACAGAAACCCAAACTCCCGTTAGGAAACCGGTGCACGAGGGAGTGTAGGATCTCAAAGTTTAAGGCTGTGGTTAGATTTATCTTAATTATTTTCTTGTAGATTCGGATGCTTGCAAGAGGTATAATCACAAGTATGCATTAGTCCAAGTTGGGGTAGTGCATTAGCATAGGTTCACCCACACAACACTTACCAAACCATTGAAGATTATTTAGCTATGTGAATCCAAAGCACTTGACGAAATTCCCGTGTGTCCTCGGGAACGTTTGGTCATCATAAGTAAAACAAACGGCTTGTCCTTTGCTATAAAAAAGATTGGGCCACTCGCTGCAATTATTATTACTGCATTTTATTTACTCGTACTTTATTTATCTGCAATACCAAATACCCCTACAAACATGTTTAATTTGCTAGTGTTTACAGTGAATCCTCGATCAAAACTGCTCATCAACACCTTCTGCTCCTCGTTGGGTTCGATACTCTTATTTATCGAAAGTACTATGATACACCCCCTATACTTGTGGCCTTGTGGGTCATCATCGGCCGATACACATTCTTCTCATAACCTATCTTCTGATATTTCCAAAAGAGCTGCTTGAAAGTAATTTTCGACCTCTTGCCCTGGTGCTTATCACGACTGTTTTCTTTGTTGGTCTTGCATGCATCGGTCTTTGGATTTTCGCCTCCCCTGCAGCATCAGACGACTTTGGTGTAGCCTTTATGGAATTTATGTCTTCCATATTATCATTGATGTGAATATTTTCCATGCTCGATGACTCGCCACCACCATCTCCAGTGTGTATATTTCCGCCTTGGGGTGATCCGACTTGATGTAGCTGAATCGACACTTGGTCGCCATCAAGACTAAACCTAGTCAGATGGCTGTTTTCTTCTGTGTCAACCAACTTCAATCGTCCTTTTTATCCAATTGTTTGGTTTGACAAAACACGTTGCAGTTCATTTGCTCTGGTTTTGATGGATCATGGTGATCAACGGATATGGGATTATTTGATGATGCTCCGACAAGGTGATCACTCATGGTTGGACTAAAGGTACACCATTTCATCCCACAACCGATATTGAGGTTCCGACTTTGGAATTAAGCAACCGAGTGGTTCCGGCTTAAGGTCATCTAGCTCGGATATGCACCGCTTCACGTCCTGCTTTTCCGATGCTCTCAAATCGGCTATCTCGGAGAACTTCATAGTTGGCCTTATGTTTCTGCAACCAACATGATTACAAAATATATGTCTCACATGAGACCAAATGTTAGCCAAGTATGATACAAAACAAAGCTACCCACGTAACCATGAAGCTTAGCAGGAGAAGCTTTGGTTGCACAAAATTGTCTCTATCGGCCTAGATAGATGTTGTAATGCGCTAGCCAATACATTTAGTAACAATCTTGTTGCTAACAAATTAATTACTCATCTTTATTGGTATGCCAAAGTTTATGAATATCTTGCTCATACATGTATTAACAATATAATTTGGAGCAAATCGAAAGAAGAGTAACTTAACTGCTAGACATTGAAAAAACGTCGGGAAGATTAACTGATTTCTCAACTGGAACAAATATTGGTCCCGACCTGGAATAACTCTCCAACACTCCGCCTTCCTCTGGATCTCGCACCTCATTGCCCAGATGACTGCCTTCACCCAGATCCTTTTCGGCTAGACAATCCTGAGGTTGATGCTCATCTTTAGCCGGATTTTGTTCGGCTATGTCTTCTTGTTCTTGATGCTCATCATCTTTGGCACGAAACTCATAGTAGCATAACATCGAGCGTGTTGTATCCATTGCGAGATTCAACGATAACAGTCGAACTCATCATGTTATTCACCAGCCTATAATCTAGGGTAGCCAATGAGTGGCAATTCGAGTCGCTCCATCGTGTGTGGATAGTAAGGAGGTCCTCCACCTGCTTATGCTCATAGCTATATGGAAGATAACTAGAGCTAGCTGATATAGTCTGCCCGACCGTACCAACGAAGGGCTATTTGCATCTAGGTAAGAGAATCCATGATCCATATTACCTTTGTAGATAAAAGCCTTCTTGATGACATTTTTCCTCATAGCAAGAACGGGCAGGAGACCGTCCAATGCTTCTTCCCCAGCGAAGTCGCCAAAAGTGTGTTTGACCCGGAAGTTTCCACCTAGATGCTAGAACTAAGGATTTACAGCCAAGATCAAAAATATGTTGCCTCGATGCCGAAGGAGGCTGGCCAGGGGCAGTACGCTGCAACTCACGGCAAAGGAGGCTGGCGGGAAGCGCGATACGCAAGACAATACGACTAGCGCTTTTTTTGATATCCGAAGCCCTGGTTCCTCGTGAGGAACCCCGTTGGAGGTTCTGGAGCTATGGACTGCTCCAGGTCATCCTGACAGCCCCTAGAGCTTGTGGATTCGCAGCTCGCTGCCATGGGTAAATTAACGAAGAACGAGAAGCATAGGTACAAGGGTAATGGATGATGAACACAAAAAGTGTAATAGTTGATAGTTTCGATTGGCGTTACTCAATCGTCCATCACCTCTCACATATATATGATACAGATGGTAGCTTCCATGCTACTGTCGCTTGAGAGAATTTCTCACTGCTTCAGGAAAACTGGACAAGACTGGCTCCTACTGCTGTTGGCAAACTGCAGCGCCAATTAACGTGCTCCTGTCCTACTTCTATGGAGGTCCTGGCATCTTTAGATGTGACATCATCCATGAAAAGGGGAAGGAGACCATCAGCAACTCAACGTCGTTCCTCCTAAACTATGCAAATTGTCTACATGAGCCAGACTCAGAAGTGAATGATTCGGAAGGTAAAAAAATCTATGTATTTCTGACAACGATTGTTGTGCATTTCAAAGCAGGCTACAGACCAATGGCAGACAAGAGAGGCAAAAATTGAAGGAAGGAGACATCAAAATCAACATTGACGCAGCCTTCAGCCCATCCACCGGCGCTGCAGCTGTCGGCGTGGTTGCCCCCGATTGCCTGGGATACCCAGTTGCGGCTGCCAGCTTGCCCATCATCGACTGCACCAGTGCTGAAGAAGCAGAAGCTCGAGCCATCCTCGCAGGCCTGAAGCTGGGTCTGGATCATGATCTGAAAGTGACCAGGGTGGAGTCTGACTGTACTACTACTGCAGTCAAGTCTACAAACTCACCGGAATCTATCACTTCCAGTATTTGGTCTGTGTACAGGGACATTAGCTACACTAGATCTCTATTCTCTGGTTGTGAAATAGTGCAGATTGGGAGAAATCTGAATCGAGACGCTCACGGCCTAGCTAAGCTAGCTGCCCGGTCTGTGGAGGTCAATGTGTATTTGTAATCGGAACATTGCATTGTCTGATTTCAATATATGAGATATTTCACCCCCCCCCCCCCCCAAAGAAAATGATTTGCACAAGGTCATGAAAAGGGAACGTAAAACAGCAAACAACAATCATGAAATCAGGGCTTGGGGACGACCAGAAATGGATAACAATGTGCATCAGTTCTCAACCTTCAAAAGCTTTCTCCCCATCCTGCTTAGTGCCTACTGGAAATCATATCATCAAGGCGTTCAACAATGTAACCTAATGACGCAGTAGTACAACACAATTCAGGCTATGATCAAACAAACAAGGTAACACTCCGCATCCGAAAAAAGTTTTCACATAAAGGTTCCACTAGAGTTCATAAATAAAGGGCCATAAAAGGCAACTATCAACATGATTTACACCTGAGAACTGACCGCAGCAGTAACTGTGAGAGGGACTTTGCAAGTTGCTTTGTTGTGCCCATAACCCTTGCACCTGCTGCAGCGCACTGCCCTTTTGATTGTAATACGAGGGTCAGCTGGCTTTTCCTTGGGTCGGCCGACTTGGCGACGGGTGAGAATGGGACATGGTTGCAACCCCGCACTCTGTGATAGGTCAGCTGATGCAGAAGGTACGATAACATCAGGTATCGGGTTGATCGACACGGCGTAAGTCATGCGGTAGCACTCTGTTGTGAAATACTTGGCACAGTAGTCAAGCGGATTCTGTTCTGTTTGCTCAAATACGGCAAGCGCATGTGGGCAAGGAATCCCGACGCACGCCACTTTCCACAGTTGCACTCCCATGTATCGATGTTGACAACATAGACCGAGCCATCACACACTTCAAACACATTACTGTTTCCATCTTCAGCTGAGCAAACAACACCGAGTGAGAGAGCTTTGCTCACCTCTTCCTGCATTTTCTGATTGGCTGATGGCGTTAATACTTCTGACCATGTATTGGAAGATTCCCTGCGTATATAGATCGTCTCCATCAGGTTACATCTGATTGTATCAAGCAACTGCACTACCGGGAGCTCATATCTGTTGGGGATCCAGTCAGAAATTGTCTCAGAAATGCTGCATGTGTATTGGCCAAGACGCGACCCTTTGAAGAAGGCATCTGACCACCGGTCAGGTTTAGCTTCCATAAGCCATTCAGCGAGCTTATCAGATTCAGCTTTGATGAGTTCAATATAATGATTGAATTCATCAACTGTGCATGAATATATGGCTTTCTTAAGATGCTCGACCATTATATCTTTTACATCTTCACTCCAACTGCCATCCAGTTGTGTTTTGAATTCTTCAATAAAAAAGTTGACATTGTATCCATGATAACTGTCGGGAAATATTAGAGAAACATCATTCCACAGACCACTTTTTCCAGTTGATATGAATGTTAATTCTCCAGGCATAGGCAATGATGCCTTCAGCTGTTCAAGAAACCAATGCCAGTTTTCCTGACTCTCATCATCCACTACAGCCAACGCAACGGGGAACGCATCACCTTCACCATCAACAGAAGTAGCAGCCAGTAGTTTCCAATGCTTATTTGGTTTCACAGATACCACGTCGAGAAAGAGAAGAGGCCTGCAACCATGCTCAAAACCATGAAGGGAGGCATGGAATGCAACAAAGAAGCGGAACTTTGAATCTTCCAATGCCACTACTGTTGCCACACTCCCAGGGTTTGTTACTAAAATTCTATCACGAAACCAAGGTAACTGATTGCATGCCTCTTCATGTGGGCTGTAAAGTTCTTTTCGAGCTATTAATTTGCCTCGCCAAGCTTGAGAGTAGTTCAGGCTTAGTCCGTATTCACGCTGGAGATCATTTGCAATATCTCTTGGTCTGTAGTTTGGACTGTCACGTAATTTGTCCTTAATAACACTAGCAACCCATTTTTGAGAAGCTAGACGATGACTTTTGACAGTCTCGGACTCACATGTATGACTCCCAACCACCTTCTTTATCATGAACTCCTTCTTTGCAGGAGATTTGGAGGCATGCATGCGCCAGGGACATACATCATCAGTACATTCCACGGTGACACGAGAAGAGTCATTCTTGATAAATCTGTAGTGAAACCTATGTGCAATGGCATACTTGTGTAATGCATCACGGAATTCCTTTGGACCTTCAAACACTTGGCCAACTCCAGTGATCGCATTCTCCCAACTTGCGCAGATCTTTTGTCGCTTAGATCCATCTGGAGTAGTACCTGTTATAGCAGAATCAGCAGGGGTGCTGGAGTCTTCTACAGGGCTCATTATTACCCTGCAAATATATATCATGTCATTTCTAGAATACACTTACAAGGATGTTTATATCAGTAAGAAAGCTACCTGTTGTCAACCTTCTTAATGACGTAGATGTATGTTGTCTCCGACTCCGCATGGAATTCCACCATGCGCTTAAGGTCTTTGTCATTGGAAATCGAAATCAAAGTCTTATTATTTCTTGGAAGGAAGTATTTGAACACATAGGTATCAAGTTTGAGATTATTGAGTGTTGAAGATATCTCATGTTTAAACGCTTTAAAAGTCCAACCACTTTTCACATGCATCGCATGCGCTTCTCCACCAGAATAGGTCATACGACCATCATCCTCAGTTGTGAATTCTCCACCTATTTGAAGAACAGCAACAATCTGCCTGCTCCCCATGACTTACTCCTTCCTAAGAAGATATAGCAAATCCAAAGACCTCTAAGAAGATCTGCAGGATTCATAAGATTTATGCTTAATAAGTTAGCCCAGAATGGAAACCATTTATGGCAGTTTATTAAAAATTGCTCAGTGGGCACTTATTCAAGTTGAAGAAACAATTATGCTGCAATACTGCACATTGATAAACTTGTTACTAAAACTAGCAGGCCATCATCAAAAGAGCTAACTTTTTTTTTTGACAACTCTCAAAAGAGCTAACTAAGTAATACAGAGAAACAGCTGTGTGAACTAAATATAGAATAACATACTAGCGCGGCATTAAAAATCGAGAATTTGGAGTTTCCAAAACTTTGATTTTGTATAAAATATTCAAAACAATAAGAAAATAATTTTTAGACAGATTATCCTAATTAACTATAATACAGTTCAGTTGGCTCATATAGAAAACTCAGTTATCAACTGTTTGATATGTAACGATAAATCACTTTACTAACACAAGATCCCACCAAACAAATTCAAATTCTGGGATATACCATTCCTGGCTAGTTTCGATTAATTTGGCCTTGGTAGCAAACATCAAATTAATGATGCTCAAAGGGCTTAACATGTAAGCTCTAATCTATAAATATCTTCCATGCATGTTGCTGGAATTCCCCTACCTTACTATACGGAGACTTATGATTGGTAAAGAGACATATTTTTTTAGTCCTTGGTTTCTGACAATTTTCTTTTGGTTGTCACATAAATAACCAGTATTTGGTGGTTCGTCAATTTGCACAACTGTAACCACCTGGATGGGAGGAATGGTTCAAAAATTCATTGTATTAGTAAAAGCACATTGCCATATATTATGTACAAGTGTATAGTACATATGAGCGGCAACATAAATTTACGGGCGCCATCAAACATACATGAAGCAATGAACTTTCTATGAAAGAAATCCCTACATGTGCATATCTGTTAAAAAAAACTAGGGCAAGACAAAACACAGGAGCACCTGGGCAGCCATGGCCCATGCGTTCGGCAGCTCACGAGCCACCATAACAAAATTGGCTGCAATTTCAGGACCTTATGATCCCAGGAGCCGTTTAAAGGCACAAATTCCATCGAAATCTAGTACTGTACTTAGGCTAGTTCGTGGATGGTCAGCAGAGAAATACACATTGCTGTAAAAGACCACCAGGTGATAATAAAGATATAATAATACAGAATGGGAATAAATCAAGTAGTCGATCCTGCTATCGAACCTTGAAGCTGAGCTGAGCTTAGCTTGATCGACACTGCCGCTGGTCCGCTGCTCGCTTGAGCTTGATGCCGTCACGCGTCTCGCAACTCCAGCTCGCCCCAACGGCCCACGCGCCACTGAAGCCTGCTGCCCCACGCCTACGCCGGCCGCCGGCGCCGAACTAGGGTTACCGAATGGGCAGGTGAGATTCGAGGTCGAGTCGAGCGGGGAAGACGGCGGGTGGAGCTACCGGAGACCCCGAGAGGGCACCACGACGCCGACGATCCGGCCGTGCGGCTAGGGTTTGGGCGCAGGAACTGGCCGATGTGGGCTCGTGCACACCTGCACCCTAGGCTGGGGAAAAATATCAGGTCCTCACGCAAAGAAGGAATTACAATCTTGTCCTGCTTTTGTGGGCTGGAATTGGACTAGGTAATTACAGTCGAGTCCTTGTAGGCCTTCAACATGGCTCTCATGGGCTAAAATGGAGTAGAAGATCTCATTTTGTAACAACCAAGTAAATATTTCCAGTAATGTATTTTCTTCACAGACTAAAATATCTTAGTGCAATTTTTTATGAGCCAAACAAATAATTGTTTTATTCTAGGAATGTAGATATATATTTATATCGATATTTTCTCCTTTTGTTATTACAACTCATCTATTTTCTCGAAAAGACAAACTTCTACTTGAAGAAAATGTCCTTATTCTAGGAAAATAATTGTTTTATGAGCCAAACAAATAATTGTTTTATTCTAGGAAAATGCATTTTTTCAATAGACTGAAAAGCAATTTTATTATTTCTAGCCTATGTGACTATGGTTGGTTTTCTTCTTTTATTGTCCTTATTTGTGTTGTTAGGAGAAAACTAGTTGAAGCCATTCAACTCTAGAACATGCAAGCGATAGTTCAAAAAATAATATTTTTTGAGCATCCTTTTAAACGTCATGGTATTATATTAAACTCGAGTGGTAACAAGAGATATGTTAGGAGGATTCAATCTTAAATTTTTCTAAATGGCGCTACCATAGAGAATGAATGTATTTAGATTGTAAATGTCTAAAATCATACAATAACAACAATTGAATATTTTTTTTTATCCCATTCCCTTTTAAATCGGCGAGGCAATACCTTATTGAAGTAGACCACGCTACAACAACACAAGACTGACAGGGTGGGGGCTTGCTGTCTACTTGGCGAGCCTTCACTGTCCTCTTTTGTAACTTCTCTTCTTTCATCCGCCCACGAGGCAGTCAAAAGAAAGAGAGAAAGGGGCGGCTACAATGCAGGAGTCGTGTATTTTTTATTTTATGTACCATCATGTGGCTTTTTAGTGTCATTATAAGCGAACATGCAACAAAAATGGTGTCGTAGTGCATCGACGTCTTGGCATATCTCCACCATCACATATCTCCAATCAATGGTAGTGCCAACAAATGGTCATATGCATTTTAACTAGAGCACTATAGTTTTGAATGGACATGATAAACATTAGGGGTGAATTTATAAAAGTTGCAGGGTCAGTTGAACCGACATAGAATCGTCAATATCCCCAACCCTTAGCATTTGATGTAAGGTTAAAGTTAAATTTTAAGATGGGTTAGATCTTTGTCACCTTTCTCTCTTGTTACTTTTCTAAGACGGTTCATCGTGAGTTGATAAATATAACGACTACACAACTTATATGTTATCGTTCTATCATTTATGAAAGCAAGGGACTAAGGGTAAACATGGCTAGTTGTCGTGGAGATAGTTCCTCTTCAATGCAATTTAAATTTTTCTACATTAGACACACGAGAGAAAATATTATCATGTGGATATATTTCTTAAAAATAAGCAAAATGCATTAGAAAAAATTCAATGACGCCAGTTGTGCTCATGATTTGAAGGTAGTAGTGCAATACTTAACTGGATTTTACTCTCCCACAATCTACCATGTGGAAGATAAGACTAGAGAAAAACACATTCTTGCTATGAGATCCTCTTCCAGGGGCGATCACCTCAGCATCTTGGGAGTTGAATTGGAGATCCTGGACGCCTCCGAGGGTGCGATTCTTTATCTGGATGGCCTGCCTTGACAGGTGTTGGACGGGTGAGAGGCTGGCGCGTCGTGGTCTGCCACATGCGTTTAGATGCCCACTCTGTGACCAGTCCGAGGAGACCATGCCGCATCTACTCACCGGATGCCTATTCTCTAGGAGGTACGGGGTCCTCTCGTGGATCCGATCCACCTCGGGGCCTCCTTCTTGGGAGGGCGACTTCGCGGAGTCGTGGTCGCTGGTGGTGCAGACCGCCCCTCGCCAGCTGCGCAAAGATACTTCGTCGATAATCATGCTCACGGCGTGGTGGATCTGGAAACACTGGAATGTTGCGATCTTCGACAACGCACAGCCTTCGGTGCCTTCCTTGCTCAACGACATCAAGACCGAGGCGCGGCAATGGGCGGGCGCGGGAGCCCGGGGTGTCCGCCAGCTCCTCCCCTAGATTAGGGTTTATCTTTTATTAGATCGAGTTGTAGTGTGGGTTGTTTATCTTTTTTATGAACATGTACATATAACCTTCTTTCTATCTATCAATGCATCGAAACGCTTGCGTTTTCGCGAAAAAAGAAAAAACACATACTCCTAGCCATGAGAGAGTGAGGAAAAGAACTCATCAACGTCGAAACACTAGGGGCCACCGTGCAAAATTATCCCCTCGCAGACCAACCTGAAAGCCCTCCACCGTCACCGGCCGCCCTCGGCAACGAAGACGACGAACAAATCCAATTTTCGCAAGCCCTAAAAAAAGTGGCAGGGAAACCGCAGCAGGCCCGCCTCCTCTCGACGTTCCTCCTCCGCCGCCGCCGACCACCGCGAGGTACCCATCCTCTTCCTCTTCCTCGCCTCAATTTCGCCGCTCCGTTTGTGCCCAATCAATCCGCCCCGTATCCTGATCCTTCTATCTAGGGTTCATTCTAGTCGGCTAAATCAGGGCTCCTACTACGCGCTGACCGCCGAATCGCGGAGCGGGTGTTGTCGTAGCCGCGACTCGCCATGGGGAGCAAGGGGCGCATGCCTCCCTACCACCCCCACCACCACCGGCCGCTCCCAGGGCTCGACTCGGGCCCGTCACACAGCATCATGATGCACCGCGATCCGTACGGCCCGGGCATGCACCAGCCGCCAGGGCCGGGGCAGTTCCCCTACGAGATGCTGCCGCCGCCCCGGCCGGAGATCCTGGAGCAGAAGCTCGCCGCGCAGTGCGGGGAGATGCAGAAGCTGGCGGTGGAGAACGAGCGGCTCGCCACCAGCCACATGTCCCTGAGGAAGGAGCTGGCCGCCGCGCAGCAGGAGCTGCAGAGGCTGCAGGCGCAGGGGGAGGCGGCGAGGGCCGCCGAGGAGCAGGAGATGAGGGCGCTCCTTGATAAGGCCGCCAAGATGGAGGCCGAGCTCAAGTGTTACGAGGCTGTCAAGGCGGAACTGCAGCAGGCGCACGCCGAGGCGCAGAACCTCTTGGCGGCGAGGCAGCATTTGGCGGTGGATGCGCAGAAGCTGAACAAAGACCTGCAGAGGAACTTTGGTGAGGCGCAGCAGCTTCCGGGGCTCGTGGCTGAGCTTGAGGCTGCTAGACAGGACTACCAGCACCTCAGGTGTGTCGACATGTGCTGTAATTGTTCTCTCTAGCATGACTTTTCTTCAATATGCGATTGACTTAAACTTTGTAAATACCAGGGCTACATTTGACTATGAAAGGAAACTCAAGATGGACCACTCCGAGTCGCTGCAGGTAACGAAGAAAAACTATGACTCCATGGTTACGGAGTTGGAGAAGCTTCGCGCTGAGTTGGCAAACACAGCTAATCATGACAGAAGTGGTATGTCACTTCATTCTATTACTCTGTAGACTGATATACGTAGAAATCTACCGTTTACAACTGCAGTTATTTTGGGTTACCATGAGTTGTTTTTTTATATATGTAGGCACTATGTACAATCCTAATTTTGCTCATAAAGATGGTGGTATGTCAAGCCGACATTCTGTTGGACAAACTGCTTATGATGGTGGATACGGGGTTGCACAGGTGAGCACCTTTACTTCCTACCAAATGGATGCCTCACAAGTTGAGAAACTTATTATTTTCTATGTATATTATTGTATTGTCCAGATGATTGTGTGGGTTTGAGTCCAGTTGAGTCGAGCTCTAGGGTAGACTTGGTCTCGGCCCTCATTAAGCTCTTGACCACGGCTCAGTTAGGGTTTACCTTGAATGTGGCGCTACGTACTTATAACACATTAATTTTCTCCATCTTATTGCATAATATAAGGCGCGCATATGAATTTGTTGATGTTTTTTTCCTTCTATTTCCACAATTACTGTGTCTTTGTTCTCCTGCACTTATAAGTCATACTCTGCGAACTTTTTCCACTATTTCCATTGCATTAAGTAGGGATAACATGGTCTTTTTTCTTCCATTATCCCTCTTGATTTTATAATCTGAAACCTCCTTAATTCTTGGGGCCACTCAAAATATGCATTATGATTTGAAACATATTAGCAGTTAAATGCATAGCATGCTTTTACTTATCTGCCATGTTTGGTATCTGCCGAGTTAAGTACTTAGTTACACTAGGCCAATACCTCACAAAATTAAAGTACATAAGACATTTAGTTGCGCATTAGGGATCTCCTGTTCTTACTAAGCTGGCTTCATTTGATTTGAACTGGAAGTATGGCACCAAGTTCTACTTCTACAAATTACTCCATTTAAATCAAAGAAATCACGAACCCACCATATTTTAGTATTTCATGACGTAGATACTGTTGAATCAAGTATCTGGCTAAAACCCCTGTTTTCCCATAGACATTCAAGGTGGAGTTGTCATTGAAAATACAAAATAACGCAAATGCTAGCTTAAGCCAGAGCTTTCATTGAAAGCACAAACTATTTCCAGTATTTCCAATGCGTTAAGTAGGGATAACCCGAACCTCCTTGGTTTCATAACCTGAAATCTCCTTAATTCTTGTGTCCACTCAAAGTACGCCTTAGGTTTTGCAACACAGGAGCACTTAAATGCATAGTTTATTTTTATTGATGTATCTGCCATGCTTTGCATCTGCCAAGTTAAGTACTTGGTTACACTATGTAGGCCAATACCTCAGTAAATTAAAGAACATGATGCTTTGTACACAGTAGATCCAATTTTTTCACCTTTGCTAGTCATGACTTTCCTGAGGTATCAAGCATCTATTTACCATTTTTGTAACTTTTGCACGTACTATTTTGTTCATAGTGTTTCCTGTATTCCATATGACGTTTTCGGACTTATCAGATCTTTTACCTTGTTGATTCTTAAAAGGCATGGCTTGACTTGGTATGGTGCCCTAAATTGAAGCTTTACCGTTAATTTCTTTACAGTATATTGTTGATAACTACACAGATATGATTATAAGAAATTACTTTGCGAATACAAATCCAACATATCTGTGAAGAAAAATCTACATATTATATAATTTTCCTTCTTTGATTACATATCATTTATTCAAGCACCCAGGATCTCCTGTTCTTACTAAGCTGGTTTCGTGTGATCTGAAACTCGAAGTATATGGAACCAAGTTATATGAACTATTCCATTTGAATCAAAGAAGTCGTGTGCCCACCACATTAGTATACCATGACATATATAACTCTATACCGTCGAATCAAGGATCTGGCTCAACCCCTGTTTACCCATTTGCATTCAAGTTAGAGCTGTCATTGAAAATATAAATAACGTAAATATAAGCTCCTTAATTCTTGTGGCCACTCAAAAATGCATTATGATTTCAACACACTGGCAGTTAAATGCGTAGCTTACTCTTACGCACGCATCTGCCGTGCTTGGTATCTGCCAAGTTAAGTACTTAGTTACACTACGTAGGCCAGTACCTCACTAAATTGAAGTACAGGAGGCAATTATTCGCGCTTTAGGGATCTCCTGTTCTTACCAAGCTGGCTTCATTTGATTTGAACTGGAAGTATGGCACCAAGTTCTACAAACTATTCTATCTAAATCAAAGAAATCACGTACCCACCATATTTTAGTGTTTCATGACGTAGATACTGTTGAATCAAGTATCTGGCTCAACCCATGTTTTCTCATGGGCATTCAAGGCAGAGTTGTCATTGAAAAATGAAAATACAAAATAACGCAAATGCAAGCTTAAGGCAGAGTTGTCATTGAAAGTACAAACTATATCCAGTATTTCCAATGCGTTAAGTAGGGATAACCTGAACCTCCTTGGTTTCATAACCTGAAGCCTCCTTAACTCTTTTGACCACTCAAAATAGGCCGTAGGCTTTGCTAGGAGCACTTAAATGGCGTAGTTTATTTTTATTCATGTATCTGCCATGCTTGGCATCTGCCAAGTTAAGTACTTGGTTCCACTACGTAGGCCAATACCTTACTAATTACAGAACATGGCGCTTTGTCCATGGTAGATCCAATTTTTTCACCTTTGCTAGTCATGACTTTCAGTGTATCAAGCATTTATTTATCCTTTTTGTAACTTTTGCACGTACTATTTTGTTCATAGTATTTCCTGTTTCCCATATGACGTTTTCGGACTTCTCAGATTTTTTTACCTTGTTGATTCGTAAAAGGCGTGGCTTGACTTGGCATGGTGCCCTAAATTGAACCTTTACCGTTAATTTCTTTACAGTATGTTGTTGATAACTGCACATATCTGATTATAAGAAAGTACTTCACAAATACGAATCCAACATATCTGTGAAGAAAAATCTACATATTATATATTTTTCCTTCTTTGATTAGTAACTAATACTCCCTCCGACCCAAGGCTTAGGGCGTAAAAATCGCTGCACACGAATTAAGGAGAGTCACACAGCTCTGTTTTTTTCCGGTCGTGCCCCTACTTAATTGCTTCTCACCGTTTCCTCTCTCCCTTGTTTGTTGGGCAACGTCTCCTTAATTCTAGCTAACAGCCATGCAGCCAATTACTATGCGCATGCATGCGCCCACCAGCTCCTCAATTCCAGCCATGCATGCCCACCAGCTCCTCAATTCTAGCGCAAAAGATGGGCAGTTACGGACTACTTATCACCTGCGCCTTAAGCCCTGACGGAAAAACGCAAAAAAAATTACACCCTAAGCCTTGGGCCGGAGGGAGTATCATTTATTCGAGCATCCAGGATCTCCTGTTCTTACTAAGCTTGTTTCGTGTGATTTGAAACTTGAAGTATGGCGCTGAGTTCTACAAACTATTTCATTTGACTCAAAGAATTCATGTGCCCACCAAATTAGTATACCATGACATATATAATTCTATACTGTCGAATCAAGGATCTGGGCTCAACCCCTGTTTTCACTTTTGCGGTCGAGGCAGAGCTTTCATTGAAAATACAAATAACATAAATGAGTGCTGAGCTAGCAGCCTTGCCCCTTGAGTGCATTCCATTTCTAGCTGCTATGCAAAAATGGATTAAAAAAACATCTATTCTACTTTCTTTCCAAGGAGATGATGATAGAATTTTGTTTTCAGATTTTCTAATTAACTGTTGGAGTAATCTTTGTATATTAATAACAGTCAAATTGTTATGTCAATCCAGGCTAGGACGCCCCCTACTGGTATGCCAGATCCTTTAAGCGGAAGCCCAGCTGGAAATGCTCCCCGTTCTGGATTTGATCCAGCAAGAGGCAATGCATATGACACTTCTCGTCTTGCTGGCTTCAGTTCTTCAAAAGCTGGGGGCCATGATGCATCAAGGGGCGCCACCGGATATGATGTTTCTAGAACGCCTGTGGTTGGAGCTCATGCAACTGCTCATGGGAGTACTGCTGGTGCTGGTTACTATGGATCAAGCCAGGCCACACCACCTTCGCATGCATGGGCTCCAGCTGCACCCACCTATGGATCTGTACAGGTGCCAGCATCATATGCATCTGGGCCAGTCCCGTCTTCATCATATGGCGCAACAGCAGTGCGTCCTCATGGCTCAGCTCAAGCACTACCATCATATGGACAAACACAGGCCCCATCTCCATACGCGCACGCACAGATGCAACCATCCTATGGACTAGCACAGGCATCATCACACTTTGTGCCAACACAAGGGGCATCACCCTATGGGTTGGCTGCACAGCCTCCGGCCTATGGATCTGGGCAAGCTGCACCTAAAACTGGTGGTTCTTATCAAGCTACACATGGGCGTAAATAAACTGGTGATATCTGTACTTTGATGTGGTGTTATTGGCAAAAGTGACATGGTGCCAATTTGTTTCCTGAATCCAGTTTCATTTCTGCAGCTACCAGAACAGCAAACTGTTGTTTTACTTTTCTTATACAAATATTCCATGCAATCCGTAAAAGATTATATGTGCAAGCATTTGGTTCTGACATGGTTATGCTTCTTGAAACATGTGGTCAGTGTTGTGATGGTTTGAAATCATTTTCTATGAGATGGTGACGCCTCAAGGTTAGACAAGAAGTAGCTATACTGTAAATCCTGAATGCTGTTGTACTGTTTAATTGTCACTCTTGAGTTATTAAATGATGTTTGCTCGATTGACAATTGAGGTTGTTGCGTGTAAGGTAATATGAGAAGCCTGCTACTAATACTGGTTTAAAATATTTCTCTTATCCATCTACCGTAGCCATTTTGGGTGTTTTGTTAGTTCATGACAGGCTACAGCTTTCTGTTGTGCAGCAATAATCAGAAGTTCGAATGAATTTCATATTAATGAAGTAACTTTGCTGAATATGGATGCAGCACTCCTGGTGTGCATCGATCCTCCAGATTGGTTTGAAACTGAAATGAATATCTTGATGTGTCGCGGAAGTATTAATTTCGATTATTTACCTGCAAAGACAGACATTGTCAGATTTATGTTCTGTGTATCCAAGTTGAAGAACATGGTGAACACTCGCAATAGCCATCCATTCGTTCACAAGTTGCAGCAGAATGACAGATTGAACGGAACATGTACATCCCCATTTGTTGATAATACCATGAATCCAGTCTAGTGCAGTGTATCAGGTGAAAATCACAGGGAAAATCCACCGCAGCCATTATTTCGGTGGTCATGGATTCACAGAGAAGATCTCTGGACCAAGTCGTCAAATTCCAGCCGATGTTCTTGGTGCCGCACTACTGCTGTGTTGATGGTTCTAAGCCTCTAACGGGGTTTGAGCAGAATAAATTCATAGAACCTTTACAGAAAGCAGAACAGAAAAGACTGAAATTGTTCCAACTCTACACACAGGGGAATATATTAGGCCCTATACTGTCTCAAGTTTGAACTTGGTACAAACCGGAGGTCATGATCAGAAGGGATAGAGATGAAAAGAAGAGAAGCTTTTCCCAGGGAAGGTAGAAGTGAAGCTCTGAACACAATTGGAGGATGAAAAAGGCTCACTGCCTAACTCATTGTTTTTCATTCTTTCTCCGAGGGGTGCTTTTTTGTTTAGTGTTCATAAAGGCATTCTTCTGCCAACATATGTGGTCGATAAGGTATAATCCTACTGTAGGAGCTTATTCAATTATTCAACTTGTTTCAAATCACTCATTAGTATGTCCGGTAACGCAATAGCTTTAAGAAAAGCTGGTCGACTAAACCACATCCACTTGATGTTATAGCTGTTTGAAAATGACTTCTGTTAGTTTACATTTGTAGTTATGCCAATGAAAATCCATGTTGCCTGCCTAGTGCCTACATATTAGATACTGCCTATATAGTTAGACTGCACTGCAAAGTGGATTAACATTTACTAAATATGGCAGCCAATTAAAATTACTTGAACAAAGAGATAAGTATGTAAATTAAATTTACTAAATCTGGCAGTAGATTACACTTTACAAAATCTGGCAGTTGATTCAATACTTCACCAAAGAAGTAAATTAAAATTTACTGAATCTGGCAGTGGATAAAAAAATTACTTCCACAAAGAGAGCGCTAACTTTTAATAATGCTTTTCCTGTCAAATTGCATATCTGCGCCACACAACCGAACTGATATATTTCTTGCCTTCCATATCCTCTAAGTAGATATATCTCTTGCTTTCTAGGTTCTCTAAGTAGTTACTACCATTTGTAAGATTCTATTATTCTTCGTCTGCTTGGAACACAAACAAAAAGGAAAGGAGGTGATAAATTAGTAACGGTTTGATCCAAAAGGATTAAATAAATACTCTGCTTTACCAAAATATGGCCCCTAAAGAGTAGAAATATCTCAATATCCTCTCTTTTCTACATGATTGCTATCTTTCTTTTGAAGCCATGTACTTCCTAAGTGAAGACTCATCTCTAGCTACCCCTTCCAATGCCAACTTGACAGAAAGACATAGATGGCACAGCTTTACTGCACGGGGTATCCGATTAATCTAACAGATATTAGGGCCACATCGATCACTATCTATATATCTAATTTAAATGCTTAGCCCTCGCCTAACAACTCTGGAGATCTCTGCACATCATTGGGATTCTGCCTAAAATTCGTTGTTATGATCGATTCGACTCTATGATTACAGCAAGCACGCATTACGTCTAAATTAAGTAATGGAGCCACGGGCTAAAAGTGATGATATCCTGCATTTTGCTGGCTTCCCTGCTCATCTGAAGTAGGCAAAACCAGCTGTGGACGGCAGTAGGAGACTTGGGAGTTGTAGGCCAGCAGAGCTTGCACTGTTCAGTGCACATATTAGGCCAGATCTTTCTGTGATTGGAATCATTTACGTTCCACAATTAACTTCCTTTTTGGACTGATCCTTTTTGGTAGTCAGTGGTATACTGATATTTAAACCATGCTGTACGGATACATAAGCACAGATATATGGCATGTGGTGAAGGTGAAGTAAGTAGGAATAATTTTATGAAACTTCTGCTTGCCTTCTTTGTTAGGCACCGAAGATGGTAGAGGTTTGGAGCAATGTGAATGGTAGTAGCCTTTTGTATCGGTTTTTCGTTTCTTGTGGAATTTTGATTAGTGGCATGAGATCGTCGAATTGCGTGCTAATCAAGACTTGTCTGTCTTGTGGTTCTTCTAAACAGGAGGTTGTACTATTGGCTCAGAAGTAAAGGGTTAGACCAAATCTTTTGCCAAGTCAGATTATAAAATGGCAGTGAAGTGACTAAACGTATTAGTGACTCTTAAGATGCTGGCTTATCGTTGTAAGCTTCCTTATCTGAACAGTCCCTCCCTTATCTGAATTTACCTACTTTCAGAGATGTTCAAGTACTGGGATGGTGCACATGAAGTCACTGCTGTGGGACCTCAACTGGGATTTTGCTCCTGTGATTAGCAGTTATTTATTCATGACATTTCACATCTGAGGAAGAATGTACTGTTGCGCAGACAGATTTGTCCAGAAAAACCGTGGTAGTTTGAAGACTTCTTTTGGAAAGATACATTTTACCGTGCAACATGTGTACCACAATTGAGATGCAGATTATTAAGTGTTTTCTTGACAGTTCAAAAGACTACAAGCAGGATCCCGATTGGCCAGTCAAAGAAAGAGAGAGTAGCTGTGATCGCCAAGCTAGAGGTAGAGGGTAAAAGAATGCCAGTGTACTGTATCTGCTTTCGCGACAGTGTATCCAGAAGCCTCCTAAAAGTCGTGAAGAACTACGGAAACACAATGACAGAATTTGAGACGAGACACGATGTTCATCTACCATGCTGCAAAATTTTAAATCCAAATATGAAAAGGGAAATGTCCTGCTGTAAATATATGCGATGTTCATCTACCATGCTCCTAGCCTGCGAGCGCGGGAGGGATCTCAGTTTTGGAAGTCCCTCCTGAAGATCAAGACGAGATCCGAGCCGGACTATCCCTCACCATAGGGGATGGTAGAGGGACCTTGTTTTGACTTGATC
The DNA here is from genome assembly GCF_022539505.1 of Lolium rigidum. Classification (NCBI taxonomy): domain Eukaryota; kingdom Viridiplantae; phylum Streptophyta; class Magnoliopsida; order Poales; family Poaceae; genus Lolium; species Lolium rigidum. The sequence continues at coordinate 71,024,583 of NC_061509.1, forward strand.
CGTGGCTTGATGGGGAGTCTCTTAGGGTGGAGTTCCCGGAGCTATTCGCCATCTGTGCTGATCCCCCCGTTTTGGTGGTGGAGGTTGCACTTGTTGGGTGGGTAGTCCCGTTCCAGCGAGGGTTTACCCCCGGGGAGACCCTAGGGTGGGAGTCTTTTCGAGCCCAACTCCGAGAGGCTCTACCTGGCGGCTTGGACAGTGCCTTTTGGCGCTTGTCCCTGTCAGGCGTGTTCTCAGATATGTCAGATAGATCAGCCTACAAGACCCTATTTAGAGGGCCAGGCCTTAGTTGGATATCCCCGTTGTGGAAAGCCTCTATTCCTCTCAAGATAAAGATTTTTGTATGGCAGCTGTTTAGGGACCGCCTCCCCTCAGGAGGTAGAGGTAGCCAAGTGAAACGGGCTGGGCAATGGCATGTGCCCGTTATATGCAGTACCGGAGAGCACGATGGACATCATATTTTCCTGCCCCACGGCACAATTTCTTTGGAGATTTCTTCATGAGGCGCTAGGACCTGAGTGGCAGGCCCTAGACCTCGGAGAGTATGATGTTCATGCAAACCGTACTGAAAGTAGGAGGTATCTATTCTTGTTACTGTTTGCGGCTATGTCTTGGATCTTGTGGAATGTGCGTAATAAGATAGTGATCAAGCATATCTTTCTACGACGAGCCTCTAACTCCATCTTCAAATTTTTGGCTTTTTTGCAGCAGTGTTGTGTAGACAATGAGATAAGGACCGGCTGAACGACATGTTGGAGGATCTTCTAGCGGCGACTTCTAGCGGTTGAGGAGCACTATGTCCTAGAGTTGTATCACATATTTTATCTTTTAGACATGTTGTGTTGTTGCTCTAGCAGACGTTTTATCTTTTTCTTGCATTCGTTGTGTTCGAACTCTGTATGAATATGGTTACTTTATTTATAAAGCGGGGCAAAAATCTATTTTAAGAAGGACAATTGGCAATTCTTGTGAATTCAACACTATCTAAGGCCTCCTGGAAATTCAGTCTAGTACTGCTCGTGACAACATGGTCGCCCCAATTTTCGCAGGATTGCGGACAGACCTGCAGGTCCGCGAAGAAAAAGAGTGGTTCTCTGTAAGCAACTGAGGCGTCCTCCGGAAGAATCTTGCAGTAACTCGTTCAGTGTAAAATAAATCACACGTCTGCCTGAGACCAATCCTGACCGTCGGAGACGAGCTGCAACTTGCAGCGAATATATCGTGCGGATTCCATTCCGGCCGCTCGAGCCGCACGCGCGAGCGGTACAGCTAGCTCGCCCTCGCTCGCTTCATGGCGCCTTCCTGGCCAGCTCGGCCGCCTCCGCTATAAAACGCGAGCCCCTCGGCTGCCACTCGAACCAGCGAACCCCCAACTCAACCCTAGTGCCAAGATCGAGCCCAAGATCGAGGCTACTAGCTAGCAACGAGAGAGAAGATCAGAAGAAGAAGAGCCGAAGAAGACAATGGGTGGCTGCTTCTCTTCGTCGACGTCCGGTGGCGCGTACTACCACGAGGAGTACGCGGCGGCTGGGTGCCGGCGGCCGCAGCGGGTGCGGCCGAGCGACGAGGACGGCCTCTACTACGTCGGCGAGAGGGACGTGGACAACAAGGCCGGCATCTACATCGCCAAGTTCCACCGCTACCAGTCCGAGGTCGTGCCGCAGACGCCCGCGCCGGCGTCCTTCGCCGCTGCCCAAGGCCTCGCCACCACCGGCTGAGCACATCGGACCGGAACTGCGACGTGAGATCAAGATCGATCGAGATGGTTGTCTTCCATATTGGCGTGTGGGTTCTTTCGCTCAGTTCCTCTGTTTAGGCTACGGCTACGCGTGCGCGTGCGCGTGGCTAGATCCTGAGGGCGAGCTCGTAAGGTATAACTAGTAATTACGATGAGGGATGGTTAATGCTAGTAGTCGATGAGTACTTATATCAGTAGTGTATGTAGTATGTATATGCATGTAAATTTGTTCAAGATGGATGAAGGTTGGTGATGTTAAGTGATGCACTGCTTGCCGGTTCAGACAAACGTTGTTGCTACTGATCATCAAACTAATTAGCAGTAAGTACTTCAGTTCATCTGTCAAAAGGAGTAAATAAGATTTCTGCAACTAGCCTGGATTCTGACGACTTAACAGTTAAAAGACTAGCAGAATGCATGATAAGCTCCAGCGACCAAAGATAATTAACCATGTTTTGGTTGTTACACGAGAAGGTTCAGTTCATACGTGAGCTACGCCGTGGCCTTCCTATGGAAAACTTAGTCAATTAACCAATTAAAATTAATGGACGTGCCAGTTGTGTATTGCACTTTTGACAAAGGGAAAAAAAAGGGAAGGGACCAAAGTCCAAGTCAGGGCAAAATATCTCAGTCAGCTAGCTGGATTTCGCTTTAAACCTTGGTTAACAGACAAACCACCAACGAATTCAGCCCAACTTGAATTTGTTGTGTTTCTAGTTTCTACAAGCCTCATTTGAATTTGGTATGATATCATTGAAATTCAGCTGAACTTTTTTTGCAGGGAAAAGTTCGCCTGAACTTGCTGCACTTTCTGCAAATTGGTTTCAACACTCCTTCTGGAAATATGCATTTTACAGTGCCACATGTGTACCACACTTGGTCTACGTTTTCATGACAGTTCAAAAGACAAAACGGTTCCGCGATTGGCCAGTCAAAGAATAAGAGACTAGCTGTGATTGCCAAGCTAGAGGGTCAAAAATAATGCCAGGCTATGTGCTTTCAGAGGTAACGTGCATTATTACAGAGTTATAAAGGAAGCTTAGGCCCCGCTCCGCTCCCCTCGTCGTCTCCTCCGGGCGACAGGGGGGGCAAACCCTAGCCCCCCGCCGCCGCCACCTCTCCCCACCATCTCCCCTTCCTCGTCGCCCCCCGAGGCTGCCGCCGGGCAAAGCCGAGCGACGCCGGTGAAGGGGGCGGCGGGGACCTAGCCCCTCTCGGCTCCTGGCGCGGAGGATCTGGAGGGACGCCTCCATGATAGGGGCCGGAGGTTGGGCGCGCGCAGGCGGGGCTGCTGTGCGTGCGGGCGTGGTGGTGGCCGGCCATGGTGCGGTCGAGGTGCTGCGGCCTGCGGGGGAGGATGGCGCAAGGCAGCGCACGCGGGCCCAGATGGGTTCCGGCGGGCCTGCTTGGGCTTGCCAGGGGGTCGCGCTGCGGCTCGGGAGCGGCGGCCGGTGGCGATGCGTGGCGTGCGGCTGCCTGCTCAACGTCGGCGGAGGTGCAGGGAGCCATCGGGCCGGGCCGGAGTGGTGCTGGCGTCGAGCGGCGGGGTGGCTGAGCACCATGGTGGTGCTGCCGGCATGGCCGCGGCGGAGCTGGTGGCCGGCGAGGCTGCGGTGAAGCCGGTGGGGGCGGCCTGGATCTGCGCCGTCTAGGTCGTCGGTGGGCCGTCCGGGCCCGATCTGGGCCGCGTTTTGGCGGCGCGGCAGGCTGTGTTGTGGAGGGCGGACGCGGTGGCGGGGCGCAGTGGGTGCGGTGCTGCATCTGGCTCTGGCTCCGTCCCTCTCCGGCTGCTTGCGGAGGACGGCCGATGGTGCTGCCCAGGGCCCGATCTGTGTGGCGGTCACGGTGGAGATGGGGGATGAGGGTTGAAGGTGGGTCTGGCCAAAGCACGATGCAAGATGGCGCGACAAGCTCCGGGCTAATGCCTTGTCCTCGGTGGCTGGCCGGCCGGCAGCTGGCCGAGGCCGGCGATGGCGACGGCTTCGGGCGCCGCTTCCTTCTTGAAGGTATCGCCGTGGGGATGTCTTGCCATCTTGTCTAGGAAAGCTCCGGGGAAATCCCTAGATCCGCCGTGATCGGTCGATGGCGGCGCTCTTGTGTCGTCTCCCCTCTTGAGGGCATCGATTTGGAGCTGCTTAGGCCGGAGGGACCCGTGGATGATGGTTGGTGTTGGCGTCGTGGGCTGTGTGGCAACGATGACAATGGTGAGTGGATCGGAGCTGCGGCATGTCCTTCGTCACCCCTGCCGTGATGGTGAAGTCGGAGCTGCGAGGCGACTTGTGGCAACGATGCCACTTGATTGGTGCTTGCGTCGGTGCAAGGCATGCAACTTCCTCCTATGAAGGTCGCGATTGAAGTCGGAGCTGCCTCCTCGACGTGCTTGCGGGTCGACTGTTTGGCATGTGCTGACATGGGCTTCGATGTCATTCGCGGCGGCGAGGGTCTCGGTGGCGGTCGTCTAAAGTGAAGTCGGAATCGCTGGCTCGTGGAGGAGTGACGACGATGACGCTCGATGGCATCATCAACGAGGGTCTTTCTTCTCGATGACGTGTGTGCTTCATGTGGGTAGCCAGGTTGGCCGGGGTGCTCAGTGTGTGTTGTTGGTTTTCGCCCGAGTTTCTCCTAAAATTTGGGCACTTTGGTTTTCGGCCGGTTTCCCGCTAATAAACTGGCCAAATTCTGTACTTCTTCTCTATTAATGAAAATGGCAAGTCTTTTGCCTCGTTTCAAAAAAAAAAATATTACAGAGTTATTACATGGTGGTTTTACTCCAGCGTTAGAGTTGTGAAATATCTACTAGCAATTTTCTACAAAAATCTCTCAAAGTTCAAAAGCTCCGAAGGAGGCCCTATTCCCTTCCATTTCATTTTAATGGGGACCGAGAGTTCAACTGATAAAAAACACCATGTCAATATAATGCACTTCAAAACTTATGGATATACTAAAAAATAGCAAAATAATCTTTCAAAGGGATTAAGATTTTACTTCGCTTGATGCACCTTTGAGTTCATCCCAATAATTATATCAAAATAAGATCTTGTGGTGTTTTTCTTCCATGATTTTTTTTCATCATCACTAGTTGCTAGGTTATAATATTACGCTTGACACACTACCAACGAACAGTTATCGCGATGGTAGTGTATAGTTATTATGTAATATTTTATAATTTTCCCATTGCAATATTAACATAGAATAACTAGAGTGTGAGACTGTGAGTATTCAAGTGTCAAACAAGAAATATAAGAGCATCTCTAACCGTAACCGAAAACTTCGGAACCGAAAAACCTATATTCAGCTTCCCGAAAACGTGGGTTAGGATAATTTTGCAGAACAGAACCCGTAAACACGAACTGAAAAAAAACGTAATTAATGGTCGCAGGAGAATTCGTCGATGATCATATATAGATGGTAGTTTGATGCTTCGATTGAGCATCAAAATTTTAAAAATATAAACTACAAACCTAAATTAGATACTAGCCCTAACCGCGCGAGATGATTCCGAGCAAAATGAGGCCCGAATGGCCTCTGCGTGCGGCGGTGCCAGTGGTGGCGGAGCTTGAGCGTTGAGGCGGAGGACGGCGTCGACGCGGAGAACGTGGGCTCCCGCGCGGCGACGAGATCCCCCTCGTCGGAGCTGTCGTAGATGGGCGGGCGCGGTGGGCGGCTCAAACCGCCGGATGAGGAGCCCTCGCCGCCATTGTTGCCGTACTTGGCGAGTTTCCCTGGGGGCGTGAGCCCCCAGTTCGTCCACCGACGGGCGCTGCGCTTGCGCGTGTTCTCCGACCGGTTGAACTTGCGGCGTTCCGCCTCCGTGCGGAACACGGGGGGCCGCGGCGGCGAGTCCCCGCCGCCCAACCCACGCCGCCCCGTGCAGAGCCACAACGCGAAGCCATGGCGTCGCTTAGCTGGGGCGAAGCGTCGCTTCAACTGTTAGAGTTGCTCTAACCAACATTAATTCCTAGGTGAGCTCTAAAGCTTGCTTCCGACTAAAATCATATTTAACCATTATTCAAAAGGTTATCAAAAAATGGTGATTGAGTATATTATGTGCAGATTTTTATTTGAGTGCAAAATTATTTATATTCTCCCTTGAAAAAAGAGCATATTCAATGTACAAAAAGTTGCTATTCAAGACGCATTCTTGTGCTTATTTTAAAAAGATAAACTAGGACATTTTTTACAAAATTGTATGTACTTATTATACGAGCATATGTACACAACTGGCTTTTCTCATAATTTTTGAAACACAAACTTTGTTTCTAAAGGGGGTGTCGCAAATGTGCTCGGGAGCACCAAATCCATCCTCATGGTATTTGCCCATAGAAACTGTCATGCAGGTCCATTGGTGAAGAGTAACTAATACTATAACTTGGTAACCTATTGGTGATAATCCGCATATTAGCGAACATAATCTAGCTATTATTGATATTTTTTTATCGAAACATATCAACATGTAAGTTAGTTTCAAATAAGCGAAAAAGTATTTTTTCTTTGTTTTACGAATTTAATAGAATCATGGTGAGATCATAATTTTGCATGCACCAAGTTTGTGAGAGAGAAATGAGATGGTGCAGCTAGCACGGTACAATACCAGACGATACTATTCATAAGAAATGCTCACTCCCTCCCACGAAACATGCCGAAGATTTACCAAAATTTGAATTTTATCTAGACACTAAAGAGATAAATCCAAATTTTAACAAACTTTCAACATATTTGGTGAGAGGGAGTATGTATATTCGACGCTATTCAAAGCCCTTGTTTCTTTTCATACTCATAATTTCTATGGATCGATCTGCCACTACGGGAGAGCACAGATGTGCCGCCGGCCGCTGTATGTGCCGACGGTCAAATATCGAGGCTGTCGGCACAGGAGACTCCGGATAGCGGCGACAAGAATGGCCGTTGGCGTTAAACTGGCCATCGGAACAGACCGGAGGTGCCGACGGCCACCGTCGGCACAGCTCTTCGAGAATACTCTCTGTGACAACAGGGGTACCACGATTTTCATGGCACCGCAGACAAGTGACAAGTCCATGAGGAAAAAGAATGGTTCACCGCCGGCACCCAGCGAGCGTGAATTACAGTGTAAAATAGATCACACGCTTCCTCGAGGAAGACCAATCCTGACCGTCGGAGACGCGCTGCAACTTGCAGCGAATATTATACCGTGCGGATTCCATTCCGGCCGCTTAAACCGCACAGCCAAGTACGCCATTACAGCTAGCTCTCGGCCCAACTCCGCTATAAAACGCGCGCCACTCGCCTGCCACTCGAATCAGCGAACCCCCAACTCCTTCCTAGCTAGTGCCGTGATAGATCAAAGCTAGCAAGCTACCAGAGATATCGAAGAGAGAGTAAGACAATGGGCGGGTGCTTCTCTTCGTCGACGTCCGGTGGCGCGTACTATCACGAGGAGTACTCGGCGGCCGGGTGCCGGCGGCCGCAGCGCGTGCGGCCGAGCGACGAGGACGGCCTCTACTACGTCGGCGAGCGGGACGTGGACAACAAGGCCGGCATCTACATCGCCAAGTTCCACCGCTACCAGTCCGAGGTCGTGCCGCAGACGCCGGCGCCGTCGTCGGCCGCCGCTAGAGCTGTGATCGCCGGCTGAGCACGGCGGACCGTACCGGAGCTGCGACGCAGGATCAAGATCGAAATGGTCGTCTTCCATGTGGGTTGGTTATTATTGGTGTGTGGGTTCTTTCGCTTAGTTCTCTCTTTAGCCTGCGCGTGCGCGCGCGCGCGGCTTGATCGCGAGGGTGAGCTCCTAATGAATAATTAGCAATTCAGATGGCGGATGGTTAATGTTAGTACTCGCGTGTGCAGTATATATGTATATATATGTACTTATGTAAATTTGTTCAAGATCGATAAAGGTTGGTGATCCTAAGTGATGCGCTGGTTGCTGATTCAGAGTTTCAGACATAAGGGCATGCATGCAAGGCGCCCGTTAATTTACCCATCTTTTGTTACTACAACAAAGACACCGAGGTTGCTGATGATCAAACTAATCAGGAGTAACTCTCCAGTTCATCTGTCAAAAACAGTAAACAAGATTTCTACAATTAATCTGGATACTGAAGAGAATTAACCATTTCTCGGTTCTTACACGACATGATTCAGCTCATACGTGAGCTACACGTGGCCTTCCCATGAAAATCACAATCTAGGTACAAATATATAATTAGGGTGCCAGTTGCATGGCACTTTGCATAAAGGGAAAGGAAAAAAGGTAAGAATCCGAGTCCAAGTCAGAGCAAAATTAAATATCTCACTCATTTAATTTGGTTTCTCTCCAGCCCCAGGTTACTCAAAAAACAGAAGTAGAAAAATCAATTGAATTCGCATTTGGCATTTTCTACAAGTTTCTCTTGAATTTGGTGTGCATTTTGCAATTTTCTTTTGACTTCAGGCTCTGTTTGACACTAAAGTTTTTCTAAAACCACATCATTTCCATCCCTGGGCAAATTTTTTTTTCGATAAAGGATGCTTTATTACTTTGAGAAGCAATTACATCCAGCCTCGGCAGATGCACACAACCGTTTATAGGTCCAAGTGAAATGTCTGGTAAAACAAAACTAGGCGAAATACATATCGAGACGATGAATTATAAAACGTCTAAGGTGTGGATGGGGTTTCAATCCGTAGAGTATGCTGCCACCCATGTAGGGAAAAAGTATCCCTCGTCGTAGCCTCCAACCGGGTACAGACCTCCGTAAATAGGTCTCGGTTGTCCACTTGCTGAAGAGGTAACCACGGACGAAGAATAGTTGTGCATCTGTATATAACCTGCAAAAGGGAGCAATTTTTGTCGTTAAAAATCTTGTCATTTATACTTAGCCAAAGCGTCCAGATAACTGCTAGCGCCCCCACCCTAAGAAACAACTTGAACCTTGAATCGACATCATGAGTGCCAAAGACATTGGCCACACTAGTCGGGGGAAACAGGTTAGACGCTACTTGAATGACTGACCATATAGATCTCGCAAATTGGCACTGGAAGAAAAGATGTTTAATCGTTTCGTCCTGTTGACATAAAACACACCGTGTACTTTCATGCCAGTTTCGCTTAACAAGATTGTCTTTGGTGAGAATAACTCCTCGATGAAGGTACCATCCAATTTTTTTTAAATTTTAATGGTATCTTTACCTTCCAAATTTTCTTATTATTATCAACTGGTATGTCAGAATGAAGGATCACATTGTATAATGATTTTACCGAGAAAGTGCCATCTGTATTAAGATTCCACCTAAATTCATCCAGTTCAGGCGATAGTTATATATCTCCTAGCCGGTGAATCAGGGAAATTCCATGCCAACAGCCTTTGCCCAAGTAAAACTCATCTGAGAGTCACATTCGGAGGTGAGGTAGCCATTACCGTGGCAATGGTATCACTTTTGCGACAAACAATACTATACAAAGCAGGATACTGTTCACTTAAGGGTGCATTGTCTAACTAAGTATCCTCCCCGAACCGTATCTGTGCCCCATTCTTAATCGAAAAAGTACCATGGCGGAAGAAGACATTCTTTGCCGCCATGAGACCAGCCCAGAAGTGTGAATCCCCTGGTTTCCAAACCACTTGGGATAACGTCTTCGAACCCATATACTTTCTCGTAAGAATAGTTTGCCAAATCTCATTCTCGGTAAGAAGCTTAAACAACCATTTACCTAGTAGGGCTGAATTCTTGACTTCCAGGTCATGAACTCCAAGCCCTCCTTGATCTTTAGAACTACAAACTATACTCCATTTAACCAATCGATATTTCTTTTTCTCGCTGTCCCCTTGCCAAAAGAATCTGGATCGATAATAGTCGAGTTTATGCAGAATTCCTTTTGGTACTAGGAAGAATGATAACATATACAGTACCATGTTTGTGAGTACTGAATTAATGAGTATCAATCTTCCTCCCAGGGACAACAATTTACCCTTCCAACTACTAAGACGTTTTTGTAATCTTTCTTCCACAATTTTCCATTCAGAAATTGTGAGTCTTCGATAATGAATCGGAATACCCAAATAGCGAATAGGAAACCGGTCTTGCCCGCAACCAAACAACTCTGCGTATAGAGTCGTATCGTTTTGGGCATCACCGAAGCAGAACAATTCACTTTTATGAAAATTGATTTTTAATCCCGATAACTGCTCAAAAGCCGCCAAAATTAATATCAGATTACGAGCTTTTTCGAGGTCATGATCCATAAATAGTATTGTGTCATCGGCATATTGAAGGATAGATAAACCACCATCGACCAGATGTGGAATCACCCCTTCAATCTGGCCTTCAGACTTGGCCCGCTCAATCAGGATAGCCAGCTTATCCGCTACAATGTTAAACAACATTGGAGACAACGGATCCCCCTGGCGTAACCCTTTTCGTGTCTGGAAATAGTGTCTGTTGCCATCATTATCCCGGATTGCCACACTTCCTCTATACACAAAATCGTTGATTAGAGCACGCCACTCAGGAGAAAACCTTTCATCCCGAGAGTCTGCTGAAGGAAAGATCACTTGACCTTATCATACGCCTTTTCAAAATCTAATTTTAAAATAACCTCATGTAATTTCTTATTTAGTATGCATTTCATGTACTCTCTCATGCAAAACCGCCACACCATCCAGGATATTTCTTGCTTGCATGAAAGCGATCTGTGATGGACGAACAACATGATCCGCGACCGTATTAAGTCTAATGGTGGCTATTTTTGTGAAAATCTTGAAACTTACGTATAAAAGGCAAATATATCTATATTGTTGAATCCTTTCCACCTCATTAAATTTCGGTAACAAAATTACTTCACCAAAGTTTGGACGAAATAATTCTAGTTGTCCCATGTGCAAAGCACTGAACAGAGCTAGAAGGTCCGGTTTAATAGTATTCCAAAAAGTTTGGTAAAACTCAGTTGGGAAACCATCTGGACCCAGTGCTTTATTACATTTCATTTGGAAAATTGCCTTCTGAACATCTTCCTCTGAATAAGGTGCAGTCAGAAGACCATTTTCTTCCATAGATACTTGGGGTATGTCATCCGTTAAGTCCTCGTTTAAAGAAAAACCACTTTCATCCGGAGGACCAAACAGACCTTTGAGTTGCTCATGACCTTCAATCAACCCTTCATCTTGTACCAGAGAGTGAATACGTTTTTTCCGATGTCTCCCATTGGCTACACCATGGAAGTATCGCGTATTTGAATCTCCTTTCAATATGAATTAGGCTTTGCAACGTTGATACCATTTGAGTTCCTCTTCATGAAGGAGACTCGCTATCTGCGGAATGGACTGATTCTTAAGTTCAATCTCTTGCGGAGACAGCGGTCTTACCTCCGCTAAAGCCTCCAGCTCATCAATCTCAGTTGATAAGCGAGCCTTCTCCTTTTTTAAAATATCAGCCATATGGGCAGCCCAACCAGAGAGATGTTTGCGCATAGCCCGCATCTTATTATTCCATCTCAAAATTGGAGTGCTGCCCCCGATCGGTCTCTCCCAAACCGTCTTAACCATCTCATGGAACCCCTCTCGATGTAACCAGCCAAGTCCAAACTTGAACGGCTGTTTACAAACAAGTCGGGGATTCCTAGTAGTTAATAGGATATGAGCATGGTCAGACAATTTTTCAATACGTTCTAGTGCATGGACCGACACCATAGGGTATTTATCTTCTCACTTGGTATCCATCAACACGCGATCTAGTTTTTCGTATGTGGGTTCAGGCAAGCTATTGGCCCAAGTAAATTGTCGACCAGACATGAACACCTCTCTTAAGTCTAGGCTATCAATGACATCATTAAACAAGAAAGGCCAACGTCCATCGAAAAGGCCTTTACTTTTCTCATGAGGAAATATCAGCAAATTAAAATCTCCTCCGATCAAAATCGGATAGGGGTTATCTTTTGCAAGATTTACCAACTCACATAAAAAGTCAGCCTTAAAAACATCTTGGGTGGCACCATACACAACAACCAGATTCCAAATGAAACCGTCAGCTTTGTTCTAAATGTCGAGTTTAATATGATACTCTCCATCCGAACTAGCTAGAACAGTCATGGTATCTATGCAGATGCCAAGTAAAATGTCCCCCCGACCTACCACGAGGCGGGTGCGAATACCACTGATAGTTAATCCTGCCAGATAATCGGTTGAGAAAACTCTGTGAGAAATTCCGCCTACCCGTCTCCGATATAGCAATGAAATCTAAATCATAATCTCTACAACAAGCAGCAATGTGAGAATGCTTAGCCAAGTCACCAAGACCTCTGCTATTCCGAAACATGCCATTCATCGTGAAACTATTTTAGATTTAGTACCCTTGCCATACCTACGAGATTTCTTTCCAGCCGAAGATCGAGAACCACGTGCAGACGCTTTTAGATCATAAACTGAACTAAGCTCTGAGTGTTCTAAATCGACTTCTGAAATATTCCCAATTATAGCCGAGAGAAGCTGACCATCTAGGATGTCATCATCTTCATCATCGTCTATTATGGTAGTTTCAGGCTCGGTGGAGACATTCAGACCAACCGTTAGACGGTCAAGCTCCGTCTGTCTCAACACGTTAGCCGAAACCGAAATCTCATCAGACCGACTACCCATCGAAACACCTAGACTACTCAAGTTTGAAGAAATACGAGAATCTGAAAAGGCAGTAAATGACTTGGCTGGTTGATTAGTACCTACCGTGTCGAGGTTCTTCTCCGCCTTGCGTCGCATGGCCCTCTGCATGACGTCCTCATCCGTGGCCCCTGTCCCATCCTCCGCCAGCGCATACCTCCCACTCCTCCTCACCGTCGGCTGAACAACAGGTGGGGGGCTAGTGGGAAGAGGCTCCTGCAAGGTGGAGACCAGCGAGGGAGAACTCGAGCGCGGTGCAGTCGATGACGAGGCGGGCGCAGAGACTGCCGATGCAGGGGTAAAAGGCGGTGTAGCCCCTGCAACGGTCCTGACCGTGGCGAAGATGCCCCTCTAGGCGAAGAGGGCGTCGACGATGGGCTGGTGGAGCCTCCCTCCACCTCAGGAAGGGCGGAGCTCCACCCCATCCCAGCGTGACCGTCCGCTTGTAGAGGCGACACTGTCGAGGCCGGCTGTTGTACCTCCCGCTGCTCGCCGTTGCAAGGGTGCAGCGTTCCCATACCCGCCGATGCCGTCGCCGAGACTAGTAATAAAACCAATTTTATACACTTCAAAAGATATTGAGGTACCATAAATACTAGTTAATGGGAATTTAATGAAATATCTTGCGGTGCTGACTTGATGCCTGCTTCCAACGCCTTAACTAGAGAGAGTTCACGCATCTTCACAAGTGGAGCCAATATATATGGTTATCTCTCGCTGAGTACTGGTATAACACCACCATTCAGTAATCAAGACCTCTCCACAACAGAGTCAAGAACAAAAGGAGCTCACAAACACAAACGAATATGCTTCCGCACTAGTAGCAAAAGCACTCGTTGTTACAAGTCCGAAATTTCCGATACAACCGAGAGAAGAAATCCATGGTCCAAGTGGACTTAGATAATGTCAATTTCTTTCATCCAATTGCAGCCAAAGTTCAAAATTATGCAAGTGTTTCAAAATGTAGATTTATGCCATACATAGAGTCCCTTGTATCCCAAGACACCACAAAGTGCATGTCCTTGTTAGCTAATTGTGTCGGTCTCCCTTGCCTCAGGCGACCGGTTTTAGCCTCGAGAGACGATGGAGACAAATGGATTTTCGGGTTAGTTTTGGTGGCCATGTGTCGTCCGTTCAGGCGGTGAGGTGACGGTGCAGTGAAATAAGTACATACGGCCAATTCCATGTTGTGGTGTGGCTGGTTTCATCCACCCCTCCTCGGGTCGACGAGGGCTGGTTGGTTTTGTTGTCTCGTCAATAAAGATCCCGTGATGACATTTCTGGCATTGATGTGGGTTTGAATCTACTCGTCGTCCTTCGTCTTCTTCTCCAGGTCAACAATACATTTTTTTTTCCAAAATGGGTATCACCCCGGCCTCTGCATCAAATAGATGCACACAGCCATTTATTGATAAGTCTCAGTTTTAAGATCTTACAAACTTAATCTTCAGCGACCACATAAGGTGCTCACAAAGATAAGCCACAAAAAAACAGTAAAACCAGGAGAATACATAATACACCTATGTATATTGTATTCTAAGCGTAGTGTATCCTATCAGCACGCTGCCAACCACCCTGGCTGAAGATAGCCCGAACGACCGCCATTAGTCGAGTGCATCCAGACTCCATATGTGTACGCTGCTCCTCCGGCTGAAGGAATGACCACGTGTGAATCCAATAAGTAGCCTTGTGGATAACCTGCAAAAAGAACACACCTTCCGCTCTGTTAAACACAATATCATTACGACAATTCCAAATTGCCCATAATAAAGCGCAAACTCCTACACGAATACGAGCTTTCGTTTTTTTTTTTTATCAATTCCATTAAGCCAGTTCCCAAATAAGTTCTTGATATTAGCAGGTGGGGAAATACTAAAAGTAAAATGTACAACTCTCCAAATTAATTTAGCAAAGGGGCACTTAATAAATAGATGTTCAATGGATTCATCAGAACTACAGAATGCACATTTCATTGATCCTGTCCAATTTCTCTTGGCTAAATTATCCTTTGTGAGTAAGACTTTTTTATTTAGGAACCACATAAAAATCCTAATCTTTAGTGGAACCTTTAATCTCCATATATATTTCTTAAGGAAAACAGTATGGTCATTCATGAGATCAACATAAAATGATTTAACCGAGAACTTTCTGTTTTCCGTGAGCCGCCAAACAAATTTATCTGGCTCCTCTGAGAGTTGCACCTCCATTAGGCGCTGCAACAAGTTAACCCAAGCTGTCCATTTTTCATGAGATAGTAATCTTCTAAAACTAATATTCAGAGGTACAGATCCCATTACATCAGCTACAGTGGCATTCATATTTCTCGCCACATTGTACAGGGAAGGGAACTGATCCGCTAGGGGACATGTGCCAAGCCAGGTATCTTCCCAAAATCGGGTTTTCCGTCCATCCCCTATGACAAACAGCCCCGGTTGAAAAAAATCATTCTTGACACTCATTAAACCCTTCTAAAAGGGTGAATCATTTGGGTTAACCTCGACCGCGGAGAGGGTTTTATTATTAAGATACTTATTTTGCAGCAGCTCCTGCCACACCCCTTCTTCATTAAGCATTTTATATAGCCATTTGCCAATCAAACACTTATTCTTAATGTCTAACACCTCAATTCCCAAACCCCCTTGGTCCTTTGGTCTACAGATAATGTTCCATTTAGTTAAACGATACTTCTTCTTTTTTTGATCACTCTGCCAAAAGAACCGCGATCTATAAAAGTCCAACCTTTTCCTCACCCCTTTGGGTATCAGAAAGAAGGATACAAGAAACATTGGCAAGCTACTAAGAACGGAATTAATGAGTACCAGTCGATCCCCATATGAGAGCAACTTTCCTGCCCAGCACCCCAACTTGCGTTCAAATCGGTCCTCTACTGGTTTCCATTCCTTATTTAACAACTTTCTATAGGTCAACAATACATGCTTCAGATCATCATCACTTGCGTGATGTTCCGTTCAGAGTTGCAGACAATTTGTTGGGTCCGGAGAGGCGGAGCGGGTGTGCCATCGAGGTAGCTCATGGCATGCTCTCAACTTGTGTAGATCGATAAATTTCCCTTGGACCTACTTGTAAGTTTTATCTTCGTCAAGGGTGGTCTAGTAAGGCTCATATATACTTTGTTTAATATATGGCTTCTAATCAGAGCAAAACAAGATACGTAGATTCAGATGGCTCTTTAAAGTTCCAGCAAACTTATATGTACCATGGACAGTCAAATTCAAGTTTCAAACATTATAAAAAAGTTGAAGGCTTAAGAGCCATTCATTTTACCATGAGATCAATCAATGTTTCTTGCTACTAGACGTGGAAGCTACTGCAATTTTTTACCATGACCATCTTATGTCAAATTATACTATCTTCTATCATCAATCAACCTTATCAATTTCGTGTCAACAAATAATGTGCCACTCCCTGCTAATTGGCGCAGAAGGGTTCTGAGGAACGATGATGTGTGGGATATGCTAATTTCTGTGAAATCCAGTCATTCTGCATTTCTGCCAAAACACCAAAAAAAATTACTTTAAAAGTTCAAATACACCAAATCCTTTATTATTTAAATTTATCTCTCAAATAATAACCGCAAATTAGTTACTTTGATGTCTACCGAAATCACCGAAATTTAGTGATTTTTGATGAAATTTGACTGGAAGTGATTTCCAGATTCATGATACCATTTGTGTCGATAAATGACGTGCCACGTCCTGCTATGTGGCGCCGTTCTTCAGGAGCTGTAAGGAACGATGAAATGGGATCTAGCCTCCTAGAAGCAGCGCAGACCTAGGGAGATTCAAAATTTCCCGGCAAGCCAATAATGATCACATGAACCTGTCTCTGAACTCTCCTCCTTTCTTTCCCCGGATCCCTCGTGCTCCGGAGGAAACAAATGTTCGCTAGCTACGTACGTAGGGGGGACATGAGACAGGGCATCAAATCCTCCCGGCAGGTAGACGAGAGCCCTCTCCCTCACCCCTTTTCCTCGACGGCAAGCGGCGCTTTTGATAGATAAGAACAAGCCAACAATGATGTGAGGCAAATTCTTCTGCGCCAGTTGCCCGGAAATCGGAATCATGCCTTGCTACTTGCTAGTGGCGGTATATTTGTGTGTTGATGTGCTCCGGCTGATTTGTGTGTGTTTGTTGACTATCCAATCCACAGATTACCAACCAAAGCTGTGAAGGCTGGCTTCTCTGAATCTTCCCCGGGAAATGGCCGAAATGCCGTCCGGGAAAGAAGTGGAGGTAGATATTTAACTGCGAATGCAAGAAGTCTCTGTGACCTACAGCCTACAGGGATATATGCGACTATGTCAGGGTTATGCGGATCGTGTGACGATTCCTCCAATCCTACTAACTGTGGCTGAAGTGGCAGGCGCTCGTTGATCGGACGAGATCTGTTACTGCAGAAGATACTCTCCCCAACAAGGACACTTCTTAGAAAGAACTCGAAGGCACTCGGCGGCATAATGCTTCCATCTTAGTAGTATTTCCCAACCTCTCTTTCAGTCTTCCATATTTTCTTTTGAAAAGTTAAATCTTCAAATTCTCCGTAGGCTATATGTTTTTCATAATTATGCACGCGGTAAAAAAAAAAACACGCTCTTTTCCAGGCCTAACGAAGTTCCCAGTAACTTCGATCGATCGGCGAGACTTTGCTTAAGGAATCTGACAAGCTACTAAATCGCCGATGCTAATATGCTCCTAACTCAAGGCGAATCACACATGCACACTTAACAAGCCCGGGGACCCATCCACGCGACACATTTTCAAAGGCTCTCGGTTCGGACGTTCTTTCCGGGGAAGGAAGTGGAGCGGGAACAAGACGCGCGAGGCTTTTAGGCGACGATTTGGACGGAGGAGAGCAGTCCGTGCACTGTCCTAGAGCTGTGCAGATCTTTCTCAGCGCAGAGAAAGGGGACCTTTCCTGTACTTGGAACGTACTAGATGTTCTACTTCTTTTGTTCTCTTTCTTGGAAAACAGCTCACCGTGGTTTGGTTGCCCAACGTGCTTAATTACCCCAGGCATTACTAACTTGGTAATCGAATCATGGCGGTAGTTTGTTTCCAAGAAGTTGCATACTTGTTCAATAATGTACGTACTACTTACTTCGTCAGAAATTTGGCCGAGAGATTCCCATCCATAGGCATCAACGAAGCGTTCAAGATTTGGTTACGGTGATAGCGAAGCTAATGCTATACGGGATCAAGGTACTAAGCACGCGTCGGAAGAGGACAGGCTATACGGAGCAAAAGACCTAGAAGAGTTTACGCGGTTACACCGGCCTTTCTTGGTTCTGAAAGCGGCGGCGCGAACAACGGACCTTTGGACCGTAAGGGATTCTGCCTACATGTTTTGCCATTGCTAGCACGTAGTACTGCTACCTAACCACATAATTGCCAGCTGATTTTGCCATTGCTGGTAAGCAATGCTGCTCACTGAACCGAGCCTGCCGAGAGAGCACGGTTCCTGCGCAAGGCAAAGGTATGACCTTGCTAGGTTTTCCTTTTACCGGTCTCAAGGTGGATGTTGGGAGACCGGATTATAGGATAGATAGCCGCACTATTAAGAGGGGCTTTCGGTTGAGTAACTTGATCACATCGTCTTAGGGAGCTCAACCCCTTGCATACTTTGCATATCCTGATTGCTTCTTGGTGTTTCTCGGTGTGAGGTTCTTGAGCTTGTTGCTAGCTTTACAACAAGCTCAAGTTCATCGAAAACGGAGTTCACATGCATCTTCTATTGCGTTTTCGATGTTGGGTGATTTTACCGGTTATTCATGATATAAGGTTCTACCTTTTATATTCATGATAAAATCCCCTCCTACAGATTCTTGGGTTTTCACTTTCTATTAGATAGCATTCGTTGTTATCTTCCAAACAAAATTGGTTTCATGTTAATCGGAGTTCGGGAGCAATAGTTATTAAAGAAATAGGTAAAGATGAGAAAAGAATAAATAGAAAAAGGAAAAAGGGACGGAGCTGCCCGGTTGGCCGCCCGGCCTGCCGGGCCGCATGCCGGTCCACCCGGTCGACCGGGCGGCCACCGGCCCAGCGCGCCGGCCTGGCCCGGCCACCTCCCCGGCCTGGCCGGACTCACGCACCGGGCCGCCTCAGCCTGCTCACCCGGCCCGACCGGGGCCTCCTCCGGACCGCGCGTCGCCCCGCTTACGCGCCGCCCACGCGCGCGCCGGGCGCGCCCGGCCTGCCCCGCCCGCGGGCCTGGCTGCTCCCGAGCGGCCCACGCGCCCCGCCCGCGCCGGCAGGCCGGCCTGACCGGACCGGCCACCGGCCTCCTCGGCCGCCGCTGCGGCCGGTCGGCCGGCCGGGCGGCCGGCCGGGCCACTTTTTGGAGCCTTTTTTTCTGCCCGTTTTTACTGTCTTTTTCCCCCAACAGTTATTTTTCCACTTGGGCTATAAATACCTTTCTTCCACCTTGAGCCCAAGTAGTTCTTCCTATTCTCTCACCTCCATTGTTGCTATTTGAAGAACTTGCTCTCCCCTTTGATTCCTCCCATAATTCTTGCTAATTCTTGAGGGATCTAAGAGAGGAGATCTAGATCTACACTTCCACCAAACCAATTCTTCTCTAAGTGAGGGAATCTCTTGGGATCTAGATCTTGGAGTCTTTATTTGACTTTCCCCTTGTTCTTCCTCTCCAATCTCATCCTAGCATTCGTTGCTTTGGTGGGATTTGAGTGTGAAGGACTTGAACACCTCCGGTGTTCTTGCTTTGCATCATTGCATAGTGTTGAGCTCTCCACCACGATTTGTTCGAGTGAGAGACCGTGAGCTTGTTACTCTTGGAGGGTGACCTCCTAGTTGGCTTGGTTGGTGTCCCGGTGATCTCTTCGTGGAAGATTGTGAAGGGGTCCGGGCTTCTCCTTCGTGGAGCTTGTGAAGTGGTTGTGGAGCTTGCCATCTCCGGAGCGGAGGAAAAGCTAACCATAAGGAAAGGGCCATTATCCTTCGTGGGTGTGGTTCGGAGAATAGGGTGAGCCTTCGTGGCGCGGGGAATCCTTCGTGGGACCTCCACTCCTCCAAACGTGACGTACCTTGTTGCAAAGCAAGGGAACACGGGAATACATCCTCGTCTCCGCGTGCCTCGGTTATTTCTATACCCGAGCTCTCTTTCCTTGTGATAGCCATCGTGCTTGAAGTATATATATCTTGCTATCACTTGTGCTACATATATCTTGTGCCTATCTTGCTTAGCTCTAGTTGCTATTGTTACACTTAGTTGAGCTTAGCATATTTAGGGTTTGTGCTTGTAAACTAAACGATAGTTTAATTCCGCATTCTTACAAGACAAATCCGCAAGAGTTTGTAATTGCCTATTCACCCCCCCTCTAGGCGACATCTCGATCTTTCAATTGGTATCGGAGCAAGGTCTCTCCTTGTTTAAGGCTTCACCGCCTTGAGAGTAAAGATGTCGGCTAGTATAGTGCACAATGACACAATTGTCTTTAATGGCACAAATTATCTTTTGTGGAGAAATTGCTTGCTTTGTAAGCTTCGGACCTTGTGTCCACATATAGAGCAATTTCTAGATGTCGGTTTTCTCCTCCGATGGATTCTCAAAATCTATCTTTAGAGGATGAGAAAAACTTACATCTTGAAGCTCAAGTATCTAATGAGCTTTTATTCTCTTTGAGATCCGATTTTCGTAGGTTCTTGATATATATAAAGCGAAAATCGTCTCATGAGATGTGGATCAAGCTTAAGGAAATGTTTGGTGGATCCACTTCTCAATTGGTCGGTGGTGACTCCGAGGAGCTCTCTTCCCCTTCACATCATGAAGAGCTCCAAGTTGCTTCCACCTCCGGTCGTGATGATATATCATCTTCTTCCACTTCACCAACGTGTTGCAAGACACAAGGTAATGATATGGTGAGTGGTGAGGGAAATTGCAATGTTGATATTGTGCTCATTAGTGATGACTCTTCATCTCTATCTCATTGCAATGGTTCCTCTTTGGACTTAAACACATCTTGCATTGAAAATAATCTACATGCTTGTGTTGATAGTCCTTGCATATCATGTGTAAATTGCTTACATAGATCTCATGAGGATATGCTTGCCTTGTCTTGCTCCCATAATCAAAATGTTTCTATTTCCTCTAGTTGCTTGTTGACTAACATTGTAGAGGAAACCGAACACTCTATGGATCAAGACATGATTTCAAATGAGGATTCAAGAATATCTTCATCTTCATCCTCCGGTATGCACATGTGCCTTATGGCAAATGGACCAAAGGTATCTCCTACTTTGACTCCTAACACATCCTCTAATGATGAGAGTGATGATGATGATAATGATGAAGAACATAATATCTTGGTGCATGATATGGGAATGGTATATGCTTCTCTTCGTGGTAATAAAGAAGCTCGTGCTTATCTCGAACACTCTATGGATACCTTGAATAAATATAGGGAAACCATAGTGGAGTTGGAGTCCCATGTTGAAAATGGGGAAATGAGATTCACTCTCCTCAAGCATGAGCTAAAAGATGAGAAGCATGCTAATTTCATGCTTACACAAAAAATTGAATCCTATATGCATGAAAATGAGAAAACTATTGTTGATGCTTGTGCTACTAACTCTAATTCTTGTGAAGCATCGACCTTAAAGGAGAATGTTGAGCTAAGGGCTCAACTTGAGTTGCTAACTAGCAATTATAGGGAATTGGAAGAAAGTCATAAAAAGCTCTCAAGCTCTCATGATGATCTTCTAATTTCCTATGATGGGCTAAAGTTAGCTCATGAGGCAAGTATCACTAAGGTAACATCTTGTGAGCCTCATATGGATGTTAGCACAATCTATACTACAAATGTTACATTGCCATGTGCTAGTCCTTGTAATCCATCTAGTCAAACTAGTGATACACCTTGTGTTGGATTACTCACTTTGCCTTGTTGCTCTAACAATGAAGCTTCTACTTCCTCTAGTACTTGTATTTCTACTAACCATGTAGAGGAAATAAAAGAGCTCGAGGCTCAAGTCCTTTCTTTGAAGAAAGACTTGGAAAAGCGTCATGAAGGGAAATCCGCACTTGACAAGATGCTAAGTGTGCAACAATCCCCCAATGACAAAAGTGGACTTGGATTCAACTCCAATAACAAGAACAAGTCCAAGAGCAAGAGCAACAAGAAGAAGGGCCAAGATAAAGTCAATGATCCGGCCAAGTTGGTTTGCTTCAAGTGCAAGGTTGAAGGGCATCATGTTAGATCATGCCCATTGAAGAAGAAGCACTTGAGTGAGAAACAACAAGGGAAACGGCCACAAGGTCAAGGTCAAGCTCATGCTCGACCTCAAGTTGAAGATAGGCCACTTCCCAAGAAGAATCAAGATAATGTTCCCCAAGAGAGGAAATCAATAAAGAAGAGAAAGGGGAACACTTGCTACTTATGCCGTGAGAAGGGGCACTTTGCTTCTTCTTGCTTAGGTGGTACCTTATCTAACCCTATAATTGTTGATGATGATTATTCTCTAGGGAAGGATAAGGATGGCAATGTGTTTGCCAAGTTTGTTGGAACTCAAAGTGGTTTCAAGAAAAGAACCATTTGGGTTGCCAAGCCTATTGTGACTAATCTCTTAGGACCCAACTTGGTTGGGGACCAACAATCTCAAACTTGATCAATAGGTACAAGTGGAGGTCATTGGAGACTTGGCTACTTCATGAAGAATTAAGGGATCTTCATATATTATATTTTTACCAAGCCAAGTCGTATGGATTATCATCTATATCTTATATCCAATGTTCCTCTTTGCGGTAACTTATACTTCAACTCTTCATGTTTATTGTAAGTTACTTGCCCCTTTGCATGTTTGGTTTTGTACCAAATATGTGTATGTATGTGTTGTGTCTTACTTGCCGATCTTGTGTATTCAAGTATGTTTGTTTGACTCATCATATACTTGTGTATTGTTTTGAGCCTAATGCATCTTGATGATATCTTATTTGGCTCTCTTTGAAGTGATTAATGGAACATCCCATTTTGGGGGAGTGATATGCTTTGTGCATCTCTCTTCCTTTAAAATGTGTGTACATGGGTACCACCACTTAGTATTGATATTGCAAGATTATCTAGTCACTATGTGGTGTGCCATACTCATGAGAAATTCAAATTCTAAATATCCATTAATCATCTCTAGTTGAATTTTAGTTGCCTCTTATTTAGAAGAAATGTTTTATCACATTATGGGGGAGTAATATGTTTTGTACATATCACAAGCCTAGAAAATGTGAACATATGAGGTTATGCCACTTAGAGTTGATGCTCTTAATTATCTTGCTCCTAGGTGGCATGTTTGCTCAAACAAGCTCCATTCCTAATAAAAATATTTTATTACTCATCTTGTGGGCTCTTGTTTGAATATGAAATTCTTGGTGCGGTTTTTCCTCAAATACATATCTCTATATCTTATTTGGGACACCGTTTGCTTCAAGTTATTCTAATCATTGCCGTGCGTGATTGTGTGACTAGTTGAAGTTATCAAGAATCTTCATCCGTGCATAGTGCATAATTCTATATACTTATCCTATGCCTTTTATTGTGAAGTTGATCCTTACTATCATTGTCAATACTCCACCGGAAATTATTTCCAATATACTCATTGTCTTTGACAATTGATAACCTTGTATGTGGTTGAATTTTTGGATCATCTTCACCTTGGATTGTTTCTTACTTCCTTATTTTATTCAAAGAAATCTTTATAACTCCCATATGTCTTCCTTGTCCCTTTGAAAAATCTTTTGATAAATCCCCTTGATTCATATCAAGTGTTTGTTTTGGAATACATACCTTTTCCTTACGGTACATTGTGCCATTGTGAAAAGTGTAGTGGGTTTGGTTTATTTGTTCGAACCTTGCTCCTTTGGGAGTTTTGCTATCTCATTCCTTCTTCTATGCTTTATATGTTGAATGAGATAAGATCTTTGAGCGTGTTTGCTTTATTTCATCCTTTATGCTCAATGGTCTCTTCTTAGTTCATTTGTTGAACTTTGTTGAACAAATCTTTTGTGATTTGCTTCTTAGATATAATTTGGACAACAAATTTGTTTTGTGACACCTCTATGCCTTATTTAATTCCTTTGGTGTTTTGTCCAAAGTATATCTTTCTTGGATCTTTAAAAGTTTTGGTGCATGCTTATATGTAATATGTTTATACTTGTAGCATGCTTGCTTTCTTTCGATCCATTATGTAGGATATACTCCATCAAATCCTAAATGGCTAAGATGTGCATGAAATTCAAACTTCATCTAAATATGCACATGTTTATATGGAGTGTGTCCTATATATTGTGGTTAGTCTAACCATGTTGGACCCAATAAGTTTGGGGACCAAGATGTACTTGAATAATGTTTTAGGTACATTGGAGATGCAATGGAGGCTTGTCTCATCTATAAGGAAGGTGTTATCACCATATGAGAATTGGAGTCAAGCTAGGATGATCAATGAACTCTTATCTACTACATCAAGTCATTGCTATCTCGGTAACAAGTATCTTATTCATGCACTCTCATATAGCATCCAACCTCTTGTAGGTTGTATTTTGGCATGAAATTATTTATTTCGAAAATATTGCGGTTCTTGAAAAACCCTTTTAAAGTAAAACTTTTTATTGTACATTTGAGTAATTTAAGAAGACGCATATGTTGGGTATATATATACATCATGTTTATGATTCACCTACCCAAATATGCCCTCTAGCAATTTATTGCATATCAATTCCTCAAAGAGCTCTTATGTGCAATATTGATGAAATTACGAAATAAATCCATATTTATGATACTTGTTGCCTTCCTCAAAACACTCCAACTAGCTCTACTTCCCTTATTGTTAGTTGTGATGTTTTTGAGGTTTAACTTGGTTGAAGTTCATTCATATATACCATAAGTGAAAATTGGAGCCATAGGCTATATATGCTTCTTAAGCAAACATCCTTTGGTATATTTTATGACTTCATCTTGGATATCTTGTCTTATCTATTTTGTTAACCTCTTGTGTGTGCATGTTTCTTTATGGATCACTTTGTCCACTTTAGAAACTCATATACATAAGAGCGTTAATCCATCACCTTGATATCCTTGTTCTTTGCCAACTATCTTCTTATCCTTTTGATTTTAGTGTTATTGGTAAAGAAGATTTATGAGTGCTTGGTTTATTTGTGTCTCTTCATGCACTCATATCTCGTAATTGTTGGACTCAAGTTGTTCTTGATAAGCATACTCTCTTTATCTTAGTTGTGTTCTAAATGATATATAGGGAGTGAGGATTCCATGTTTGTGCATATTGTATTCAAATACAAACATTATAAATTGTGCACGAACCTTGGGGAGCTTTCTTATTTTTAGAGCACTATATCTTTCTTATCATGATATCTTTGTTTGTCCAATTGGATCTTTGATTGCTTGCTTTATTTGTTGAAGCTCACTTCACCATGTTATTTTTATGCAATCTTTGATCCTCAATATAGTTTGATTTCCTTCAAGTATTCATCATTGGATATGTGCACTTGATTCCACTCAAATTATGAGAAGTGCACACTTTGGGGAGGAACTCACATTATATTGGCCTTCTAAATTTTTCACCCATTTTGACAATCGATGCCAATGGGGGAGAAGTTTAGAGGGTTTAAGGGAATGGTTTTATACTTAAGCTTGGTTTGTGCTTAAGTGTTTTGCCTCTCATGCATTCCATATTTATATGTCTTGCATGGTTGTATATATATAGTGGAAACTATCCCAAAGGTTAATCTTGACAATGTATGCAATGAATTCATGTTCATCACACGTGCATACATTGTGGGGGAGTTTTCTCTATATATATTGGTTCTACTCACATCCATTGCATTTGTTGTAGTTGTGTGAGTAGAGTCGGTTTTGATATGGACTAGTTGCTTTGTGTTACTTGACCATATCAAATACAACCTCTTGTATACAACTTATTCTCGGATAAGTTGCGTACTTGTCACTAATATTCATTATATAAACCCTCTTATTGTGGTTGTCATCAATTACCAAAATGGGGGAGATTGTAAGGGTACATTGCCCCTATGTATGGTTTTGGTAATTAATGACAACCCCTATGGACTAATGTTCTCATTGAGTTTATATGAAGGAATATTCCATAGGTACTACTTGCTCTCCATGTGTTGGATTCAAGTATGGATGCCATGAAGATAAAGGTATATCTTGTGTATTGGCATCAAGATCATCGGTATGAAGATATATATATGTGATATGATCAATAAGAAGAAATGAAGATGGAGTTCTTATGTGGGACTCAATATTAGCCATGCTCTATCTTATGTGAGTATGTGAAGATACAAGGTTGAGTTGGGAAAGTTCAAGATGAGCGTCTCAAGTGAATCACATACTTGAAGCTTGCTCGTCCATTTGATGATAATGGATTTGTGAAGATGTGCATCAATGGAGCTTTCCCATCATAGTGTATGGGGGAGCATTTGTGAGTCTTCACGAAGCAACATTGGTCAAGAGAGGCATTCCAGCTTGAGTGAAGCTTGAAGAGTTACCATCAAGATCAAGCGGGATGCGCAAGGCAAAGGTATGACCTTGCTAGGTTTTCCTTTTACCGGTCTCAAGGTGGATGTTGGGAGACCGGATTATAGGATAGATAGCCGCACTATTAAGAGGGGCTTTCGGTTGAGTAACTTGATCACATCGTCTTAGGGAGCTCAACCCCTTGCATACTTTGCATATCCTTATTGCTTCTTGGTGTTTCTCGGTGTGAGGTTCTTGAGCTTGTTGCTAGCTTTACAACAAGCTCAAGTTCATCGAAAACGGAGTTCACATGCATCTTCTATTGCGTTTTCGATGTTGGGTGATTTTACCGGTTATTCATGATATAAGGTTCTACCTTTTATATTCATGATAAAATCCCCTCCTACAGATTCTTGGGTTTTCACCTTCTATTAGATAGCATCGTTGTTATCTTCCAATCGGTTTCATGTTCGGAGGAGCAATAGTTATTAAAGAAATAGGTAAAGGAGAAAAAGAATAAATAGAAAAAGGAAAAAAAGGGAGCGGCTGCGCCGGCTGCCGCCCGGCCCGCCGGGCCGCATGCCGGCCCATCCGGCCGACCCGGGCGGCCACCGGCCGCACGCCGGCCGGCCTGGCCCGGCCACCTCCCCGGCCCGACCGGACTACGCACCGGGCCGCCCAGCCGCTCACCCGGCCCGACCGCGGGCCTCCTCCGCGACCGCGCGTCGCCCGCCTTACGCGCCGCCCACGCGCTGGCCGGGGCGCCCGGCTTGCCCCGCCCTGGGCCTGCGCTGCTCCGAGCGGCCTCACGCGCCCGCCGCCGTCGCCGCGGGCCGGCTCTGACCGGACCGGCCACCGGCCTCCTCGGCGCTCGGCCGGCTCGGCCGGCCGGCCGCTGACCGGCTGGGCCACTTTTTGGAGCTTTTTTTCTGCCCGTTTTTCTGTCTTTTTCCCCCAACAGTTATTTTTCCACTTGGGCTATAAATACCTTTCTTCCACCTTGAGCCCAAGTAGTTCTTCCTATTCTCTCACCTCCATTGTTGCTATTTGAAGAACTTGCTCTCCCCTTTGATTCCTCCCATAATTCTTGCTAATTCTTGAGGGATCTAAGAGAGGAGATCTAGATCTACACTTCCACCAAACCAATTCTTCTCTAAGTGAGGGAATCTCTTGGGATCTAGATCTTGGAGTCTTTAGTTGACTTTCCCCTTGTTCTTCCTCTCCAATCTCATCCTAGCATTCGTTGCTTTGGTGGGATTTGAGTGTGAAGGACTTGAACACCTCCGGTGTTCTTGCTTTGCATCATTGCATAGTGTTGAGCTCTCCACCACGATTTGTTCGAGTGAGAGACCGTGAGCTTGTTACTCTTGGAGGGTGACCTCCTAGTTGGCTTGGTTGGTGTCCCGGTGATCTCTTCGCGGAAGATTGTGAAGGGGCCCGGGCTTCTCCTTCGTGGAGCTTGTGAAGTGGTTGTGGAGCTTGCCATCTCCGGAGCGGAGGAAAAGCTAACCATAAGGAAAGGGCCATTATCCTTCGTGGGTGTGGTTCGGAGAATAGGGTGAGCCTTCGTGGCGCGGGGAATCCTTCGTGGGACCTCCACTCCTCCAAACGTGACGTACCTTGTTGCAAAGCAAGGGAACACGGGAATACATCCTCGTCTCCGCGTGCCTCGGTTATTTCTATACCCGAGCTCTCTTTCCTTGTGATAGCCATCGTGCTTGAAGTATATATATCTTGCTATCACTTGTGCTACATATATCTTGTGCCTATCTTGCTTAGCTCTAGTTGCTATTGTTACACTTAGTTGAGCTTAGCATATTTAGGGTTTGTGCTTGTAAACTAAACGATAGTTTAATTCCGCATTCTTACAAGACAAATCCGCAAGAGTTTGTAATTGCCTATTCACCCCCCCTCTAGGCGACATCTCGATCTTTCACTTAGTCAGATGACTTTCAGTCAATTACGCTAAGCAAGAGAACCACAAGTATTTGGGTAAAAGTTTCAAACAAAAATCCTTCCAAACAAAAATAATCCTTCAGACTTGGCACAAAGCTGCAAAAGAATAAAAATCTTCACCTAAGCCCTTCAACTTTATCTTTTCATCCAGACTTGGTACAAAGCTGGGGGCGTTGCCCCCCCCCCCCCCATCAATAGATCATCACATCAATAGATGCACAAACCTCACATCAATAGATCATCTATAAATATAGGTTATATAGCATATATACACACACAAACATCGGTAAATACATCGTATAAATGTAGAGTATAGAATAATACACACGCACACACCAGAGTGATCTCGTAGAGGGGGTACGTAGGCTGGCTGTCGGGGATCCAACGCCTCACGCACCTGTCGTGGTAGTAGTGCCTGCGGTCCAACTTGGACACCCCCTCGTCGTCCTGGTACTCCTCTAGGAAGATCGCGCACTTCTCCACCTCATTGCCCAGAACCAGGTCTGCCAATCATATGCCCTTGATCTTCTTCACGGCGCTACGGTGAGTGTTTCTCACTCGGTTCCTCACGTCCCATCTAACGTGTAGACCTTGTGTGATCGCAATCGCTTCTTTGATATCGAGCTTGGTCAGGTCGCCGTATGGGATTCAAAGTCTCATGCCATTTAAATTTTAAAAGAAAATAAGTTATAATTTTACAAATCATATGCCAACCTAGGAGCATTATCATGGGGACATAACGCTAATGACTATGTCACTAAACCATGGAACTATTTGGTGTGGTATAACCTACTGAGATCTTACTGACCAAGCCTTGGGGGCAAAACACCACAAATACAAGAGATTTAAGCCCTTCCAACAAATAATCTTATAGACTTGGTACAAGCTGCCCCCCCCCCCCCCTTCCCCCGGCTTGTACACCCACAAACCTCACATCAATACCTCATCTATAACTAGCGCACGCGCGTGCACACACACAAATCTCACATTAATACATCATATAAACGTAAGCCTTGTATAAGATAAAACTAGGATGACGTCCACGATGGCTCCTCCGGCGCACGTGCAGACCGATCTTGTTAGACTTGTATAGCTGTGTATTTGTACAGACCGTATGTGGTCTTTGTATTGTACTCTTGTATTGGTACGTTGTACCCTCCTATATATATGAGAGACAAGCCACCCCTAGAGGGTTGAGCAAGTTCCCCAACATTATACGTTTAACATGGTATCAGAGCCCCAGGTCTCGAGTTCAAATCCTGGCTTTCACATGGTTTTCGCAATTAAGCCTAAAAATTGCTGTTGCCCCCCTCTTTAGCCACCGCTGATGCCCTGTTTCGGTGTGCTCTTCTTCTTTCACGTGTTGACTTTCTCTTCTCCCGTCACACGCGAGTGGGGGTGTTGTGAAATGTATATGTGGATTGCCTAATCCTTTCCGTCAGTTCGGACTTTTGGTTCAAGTGGCTAGTGCATGAAGCTTAACATGGTATCAGCCTAACCTATCGATCCTCCTCGTTGGCCGCCGCCTAGCCAAACCCTAGCCGCCGCCACCGATCTCGCCCACCTCCGCCGGCCACCGCCTAGCCTAGTCCTAGCGTCGCCGCCATGTCCGCTTCCGCACCGAGTGCCTCTAGTGCCGGGGTAATTCCTGCCTCGCTAGCCGCTCTCCTCTCCTCCCCGCCGGGATCGCTTGCTCCGCCGGTGCCTCGGCTTTTGGCACCACCGAGCGTCGGCTCCATGTTCTCGGGTCCGACCCTGCCGTCCACCGCGCGCTGCTGCGGCGGCAACAACCGTTGCCACGACGGTGGCCGCGCCGTCCGTGACCTCGTCTGGCTCCTCGGCGCTCGCCCTCTCACCGCCGGCCTCGGTGGACGTCACTCCGTCTCTGGAGACTGCGCCGTCCGCTCCTCCGATCAGGGACGTCGTCCCGACGGCTGTTGTGCCGTTCCACTTCGACAACCTGATCACCATCCGGCTGACGCCGGACAACTACCTCTTTTGGCGCGCCAAGGTGTTGCCGCTGCTCCGCAGCCGCTCTCTCCTTGGGTACGTTGATGGTTCTTTGCCGTGTCCTCCGCAGGTGATCGCGACTATCCACGGGCCTGCCATCAATCCTGAGCATCGCGTGTGGGAGCAGCAGGATCAAGCTATCCTCTCCGCCATCCAGGGTTCCTTGAGTGACGGGGTTGCTGGCCTATGCCTCTTTGCCGCCACCTCCCGCGATGCCTGGACCACCTTGGAGCATGCATTCTCCCAGGTCTCTACCTCGCGCTCGATGGCCATCCGCAGCAAGCTCGAAGACATCAAGAAGCTTGACTCCTCCGCCACCACCTACTTCAACAAGATCAAGGTGCTGGCGGACACTTTGACCTCCATTGGTCAGCCTCTTCGTGACGAGGAATTCGCTGGCTACGTGCTCAAAGGTCTCGATCAGGAGTATGATAGTCTTCACGAGGCTGTCCACAACGCCACGACGCCCATGACCCCTCACGAGCTGTACTCGCGTCTCCTCAACACGGAACAGCGTGTCGAAGCTCGTCGCACTTCGCCGTCCTCGTCGATCAGCCTGCTGCCTTCTGGGCTGCTCGCGGCCAGCGCTCACCTGCACCGACCCCCGTGTCCAAGGCTCCCCCACCCCCTGCACCGACCTCGGGTGGGAGTCGTGAGGATCGGGTGTGTCAGCTTTGTGGCCGTGCTCGCCACGTTGCCGCTCGGTGTCACCGTCGCTTCCAGCGGAGTTTCCTCGGCCTTGGCAATGATGGCAAGAACAACGAGCGCCAACTCGCCATGGCGGACTTTGCCTCGCCTTCGCCTCCTGCCGCTCACGTCGCCACCAAAGCCAAGGACCAGCATGCCGATCACGGGTTTACACCATCCTACCCTGTTGATCCGGCGTGGTATATGGATACCGGTGCTACGGACCACATGACGAATGAGCTCAGCAAGCTCACCACGCATCAGCCCTACTATGGCCATGACAAGGTTCACACCGCCAATGGTGTAGGTATGCCCATCTCTCATATTGGCCAAGCATCTCTTTTCACTAGTCATCCGTCTAGGCAGCTTCATCTTCGTAATATTTTACGGGTTCCTTCTGTCACTCGCAATTTATTATCAGTTCCTAAACTCAGCCTTGATAACAATGTCCTATGTGAATTTCACCCGTTTGATCTTTTTGTCAAGGACCGAGCAACCCGGGACGTCCTGCTTAGTGGTCGATTGAGCCAAGGCTTGTACCGTCTGGAGGATCCATCCGCCCCGTGCGTCTTCAGCGGTGTCCGTGTGTCGCCGTCTCAGTGGCACTCTCGCCTTGGTCATCCTGCCACTCCCATTGTTCGCCATATTCTTCATCGCCATGAGCTGCCATTCGAGTCTAGCAATACAGAGATAGGTGTGTGTGATGCTTGTCAACAAGGCAAAAGCCACCAACTCCCCTTTGTTTCATCCACTAGAGAAGTCAAGAGTCCGCTTGAATTTGTGTTTTCTGATGTCTGGGGTCCAGCACAAACCTCAGTTAGTGGTCACAATTACTATGTCAGCTTTATTGATGCTTATAGTCGATTTACCTGGCTTTATTTGATCAAGCGCAAGTCTGATGTGTTTGATATATTTCTTCAGTTTCAACTTCATGTCGAACGTCTTCTTAAGCATAAAATTATTCATGTTCAGTCGGATCGGGGGCGAGTATCGCAACCTCAACACTTTCTTTAATAAGCTTGGGATTTCTCATCGCGTTTCCTGCCCGCATACACATCAGCAAAATGGCGCTGTAGAACGCAAACATCGTCATATAGTCGAAACTGGACTCGCTTTGCTCGCTCATGCCTCGGTGCCTTTTAGGTTCTGGAGTGACGCTTTTGCCACCGCGTGTTTCCTCATCAACAGATTACCTACACGTGGTCTTCATATGAAAACCCCTCTTGAGCTTCTCTTGAATGAAACCCCGGACTATACCTTCCTCAAGGTGTTTGGGTGTGCTTGTTGGCCTCACCTTCGTCCATATAATAGTCGAAAACTCGAGTTTCGGTCTAAAAAGTGTGTGTTTTTAGGGTATAGTTCCCTACATAAAGGCTACAAGTGTCTCCATGTACCCACTAATCGTGTTTACATCTCCCGGGACGTTGTCTTTGATGAACATGTCTTTCCCTTTGCCGCCATGACTCAGCCGTCCACCACAGCCTCCAACATGCCTTCATCTCCCTTGCCCGGCCAATTTGAAGATGTTGCATATTCGCCTGTGTTGTTGCCTAATCATGGTGCAGGAATTGGACGCGGTGCTCGCTTGGAGCTTCTCTCGGACGAGCCTCTTAGCGCTGCGGCGTCCCACGTCGATCCAGTGCATGTGCATGCTCCTGGTCCCGATGCTGCCCCCAACGCCTCGTCGACATCATCACCTGGGCTGGCGTCCCCAGGGTTCGGATCACCTGGGCCTGCGTCTCCCCGGACTGCCTCGCCTGGCCAGGCGTCCCCTCCGTTCAGCACGCCTGGGCTGGAGCCTTCGCCTCGCTCGCCGATCCATTCGCCTGGGTTGGCTGCGCCCTCGTTGCCAGTCGCCACAGCGACTGTCGCCTCACCGTCTGCGCCTGTGACCACCTCGCCACCGGCCCCAGTGCCCGCTGCTCCTCAGCGCCCGCACACTCGTAGCCGCAGTGGCATTGTCCGCCCATTGCAGCGCACTGATGGCACCGTCACCTATCTGGCTGCTTGTCTGGCTCAAGCTGTCGCTGATCCTACTGCCGAACCTCGCACATATCAAGCTGCCATGAGTGTTCCGCACTGGAGGACAGCCATGGAACAAGAATATCAGGCATTACTGAAGAATGACACCTGGACACTTGTTCCACCCTCATCTCGGGTTAACATTATTGACTCCAAGTGGGTTTTTAAGGTGAAGAAGCATGCTGATGGCTCCATTGAGCGCTACAAAGCTCGACTAGTGGCCAAGGGGTTTAAACAACGCTATGGACTGGACTATGAGGATACATTCAGCCCGGTTGTGAAGCCTACTACTATTCGTCTGCTTCTGTCCTTGGCTGTATCTCGCGGATGGTCTCTTCGCCAGCTTGATGTGCAAAATGCTTTCCTCCATGGTCTGCTCGAAGAAGAGGTCTACATGCGGCAGCCGCCTGGCTTTGTTGATCAGACCCGGCCTCAGCATCTTTGCCGTCCGACGAAAGCTATCTATGGTCCGAAGCAAGCGCCACGAGCTTGGCATGCTCGCTAGCTTCCGCACTCCTTGCGCATGGTTTTGTTCCTTCCAAGGCGGATTCTTCACTGTTCCTGTTTCAGCGCTCCGGTGTCACCATGTACTTACTTGTGTATGTGGATGACATCATTCTCGCTGAGTTCTTCCTCGATCGCGGTTGCTCCTTTTGTTGCTGCTCTTGGTCGAGACTTTGCTGTCAAGGATTTGGGCCAACTTCATTACTTCCTTGGTATTGAGGTGGCTCGTTATGCACATGGTTTGGCTCTCACGCAGAAGAAATACTCTCTGGATCTTCTTCGCCGTGCGGGTATGCTTAAGTGCAAAACCTCGCCCACGCCCATGTCTTCCACTGATAGACTCTCTGCTACTGTTGGCAATCCTTTATCTTCGGAGGAGGCGACAGAGTATCGTAGTATTGTTGGAGGACTGCAATACCTTACCATTACACGACCAGATCTTTCTTTTGCAGTCAATCGGGTGTGCCAGTATCTTCATGCTCCCACTGATGTTCACTGGTCTGCAGTTAAGCGCATTCTGCGTTATGTTCAGCTCACTGTCTCCTTTGGTCTTCATCTTCGCTCCAGTTCGTCTGGCGTTCTTTCTGCTTATTCCGACGCGGACTGGGCCGGTTGTCCTGATGATAGGCGCTCTACGGGGGGATATGCTGTGTATTTGGGTCCAAACTTGATCGCCCGGAGTGCGCGTAAGCAGTGCTACCGTATCGAGGAGCAAGTACGAAGCTGAGTACAAAGCGGTTGCTGATGCAACTCGCGGAACTTATTTGGATTGAGTCTCTACTCCGAGAGTTGGGTGTTTCTCAGCCGCATCCTTCGGTTCTTTGGTGCGACAACATTGGAGCCATGTTTCTGTCATCAAATCCAGTGTTCCATGCACGGACCAAACACATTGAGATTGATTTTCATTTTGTGAGGGAACGTGTTGCACAGAAGTTACTACAAGTCAGGTTTATCTCATCTAAAGATCAACTTGCAGACATCTTCACCAAGCCTCTACCATCACCTATGTTTGAGGTCTGTAGGCGCAATCTCAACATCCTAGAGCCAGGAGTGAGTTGAGATTGAGGGAGGGTGTTAGACTTGTATAGCTGTGTATTTGTACAGACCGTATGTGGTCTTTGTATTGTACTCTTGTATTGGTACGTTGTACCCTCCTATATATATGAGAGACAAGCCACCCCTAGAGGGTTGAGCAAGTTCCCCAACATTATACGTTTAACAGATCTCGAGCACAGTCAGGTCGCCATTGTTGAAATCAAAGTCTCATGCAATCTAAATCTTAAAAGGTAATAATATAAGTGATAATTCTACAAATACAATGCCAACCTAGGAGATGGCGACATAATGCTAAATTGTAATCACTATGTCACTAAACCAGCGGGGTATGGGAGTATTGAGTGTGGTATAACCTACTAAAATCTTGCTAATTAATCAAGTCTTGGCGGCTCATACCATAATCCGAACTATCGATATAGTATCACAACATATCACATGCACTTGGAAAATTCTTGAAACATGCATGATAAAACAAGTAGGATAGGGGCCACTGAAAGGCGACAGCCTCCCGAGAGGAAACTTCAGTGCAGCAAGCCAACTGCACGTCAAAGCTGTTCTGCACGTCCATGAAATATGCATAGAGAGGACAAAAGAACGCAGGCGAGAAGACTATACGGAAAAAAGTATCGAGAAGAATTTACGCGGTTACACACTTTCTTGATTCTGAAAGCGGTAGCACGAACAACAAACCTTTGGACCATAAGGGATTCTGCCTATACATGTTTTGCCATTGTTGGCACGCGGTATTGCTAAACAACCAAGCCTGACAACATAATTGCCAGCTGATTTTGCCGTTGTGGGCAAGCAGTGCTGCTCACTGAACCTAGGCTGCCGAGAGAGCACGGCTCATGTCTGAACTTGGCAACATCTTCGAAGAGAAGACGCAGAAAGGCGATAGCCTCCCGAGAGGAAACTTCAGTGCACCCAGCCAACAGCTAACTTCAGTCCGCAGCTTTGTAGAATTGGATATAGCGGGTGACCTCAAGCTGTTTTCCACGGAATGTAGAGAGGAGAAAAGAAAGCAGGGGAGAAGGAAAGGAAGGAAGGAGTAGCCCGAGAGCACTCGCTTTGGAAAGTGCCAGTGCGTTTTGAACTGACTCTGCACTGAACTTTCCCGGATTGTTTTTTTGTTTTGTTTATCCTGGATGAAGAGATCGGGGCGCCCTGTCCAAATACGCAGACGTTGTAGCACATATTCGTAGGCGGGGCAGTCGGCTGGTAAGTACATGGATAAGTGCATAGGTTATATTTTCTTCTTTCGAGATGAACATAGTGATAGTATGCCATTTTGGGCGCGTTTTCTAGGCTGGACGCCCCTTAGCTCGTATTAGCCCATCAATTTTCAGCCCGGTTACCTGGCCTCGTCCATGTTATTGCAGGAACCGGATATTAAAGCACTTTCGGACCGGGCTCTTACGCGCGAAGATGAGGAGGGAGATGGCGGGAGCTGCAGCGCGCATCGGCGAAAAGCGAAAAGGGGGGTGGGAAGGATTCAGTCACCTCCCGCCGCGCCCCATTGCCTATTTCTACCCCCTCCTCCACTCCCCCTCAAATTTCGAGCTCATCCTCCCATCGGCAAGTAGGTAAGAGGCGCACACATTTTCGGTCGGCGACGATGGCAGCAGCGACGGCGACTACATCTGGGCGGCTTCATCTTCTTCCTGATGCAGCACTTCTTCACCTCCGCGATGACTGTAAGGCTTCCCTCACCCCGGTACCTCGATTATGATTAGATCTAGATTAGGAGTTGTCAGATCTTGGCTAGGGTTTGATCTTGTAGTAGGGGTTACACTAGTAGGAAACTAGCTATAGGTGGAAGGCCTTTCTATGGCGCACCACTTTCCCATGCCTCACAGAAATATTTTATGTGGCGAACCCGGCAGTGTGCGCCACTAAAATAGCTGATTTCTGTGGCGCACCCCTTTCACATGCGCCACCGAAATATGGTGGACCCCACCCCCGGTCAGGTCCAATCATTGATTTCTGTATTTTTGTGGGACATGTATTGACGTGCGCCACAGAATTACACCTTTCTGTGGAGCACGATGCTTGTGCGCCACAGAAATAGGCCAAATTATTGGTCCTTCGATGGCCGGTCGGTATATCTCTGCAGAAGCCCACTCCCTCCTCCGTGCGTCACCGCCATCTCCTCCTCCCTCCTCCGTACGTGGCCGCCATCTCCACCTCCCTCCTCCGTGCGCAGCCGCCATCTCCTCCTCCTCCCCCATCTCATCCTCCTCCCCCATATCTCTCCGCCAATGCGACACGGATTCGATTCCCATCGTCGCCGCGACGCCAAGCTCCTCCGACGGATTCCGTATACCTGTACCATCTCCCTATCCCCCATCTCCTCCTGTTTCTAAACATTTCGTACATGAATTCGGCTGATACCATCTGTTATTGTTGTTTCTTCAAGTTAAAATGTTATGCTATGTAGTGTGTTTGAAACCTAGAAACCTAGAAACTTAGCCATAAATATTTTTCTATAAATTATAAGTTGCATAGTTTTACTACATCAGTCCTCACTAGAGAAGCTTGTTTTGAGATTGACACAATCAGGCATGTTCGAACCTTAGCCATAAGTATTCAATTTTATTATTATTGTTATTTAACTAGGAACTAACGGAAATACCTTTGTACACCCAAGCATGGGTGTGGGTGCTTCCACAGCCATTAGATGGTTGGAGATTCGAACAAGATGTCATGTGAGAGAAATTATTTTGCTCTTTTTCCTTTAATTCTGTAAAGTTTCTGGGCATGAACAGGATCAAAAAGCCACCCGACACGGGATGACTCCACCATCCCGCTGCAGCGCTCCCTGCTGCTTTTCCTCTCTCACGCGACAACGGCCGGCCGCGAGCAGCACCTCTCCTCCCGATTCCCCTCTCCTCCACCACCATCTCGTCCACTCTGCACCAGAGAAGCACCAATGTCCAGTCTCCTCTGCGCAGCGGAACCGACGGCGGATGCGGCTGCGCCGGATTCGAGAGCGGCGGCGGATGCGGCTCCGTCGAAGGATGCGGCAGCAGCGGAGAATGCGGCGGCGTCGGAGGACGCGGCGGCGGGGCCGGATGCGGCAGCGTCGACGGTTGCGCCAATGAATGCAGCACCGGCGGTGGTTGCGGCGGCGGCAGCTGCAGCGGCGACGCATCGGCTGCAGCCTCGAAGAAGAACTATACAATTCTTGGGCATGCTAATGATCACCACTAACTTGCAGATAATGATCCCTGTCCGTAGTCCAAGATCATGGTGAAATGCAGAAAACCAGCATATTGGACCCCATGTCCGCCATGGCATCTGAGGATGAAACACTTGAGGCACATCGCCCCACAATCAAGAGGCTGCATGCTGCCCTCGCCAACTGCTTAGAGCTTTTTTTCGACGGATGGCAGAAATGGAGTATCTCTGTGGTTAAAAGTGAAAATTTGACAGCCACCCCGTAATCCTTTTTTTTCGTGGACATAAACTTGCTACCGCGCTATACTTTTCTTGCTCTATATTGCATCCTATTCACCAGTTTGTTACATTTTAAAAAAAATGCAGAGAGCAATCTAGGCTGTACACATTGTTCAGCATCATCAACTTTGACGGAAAGAAGTTTACTGATGAACCCACTCCGGTAAGCAACAAACTGTTCAACTCTATACACACAGTCCAGCATCATTCCAACTTATCTGTACAATCTACAGTATAAAATCTCATATTGCTCATGCAACGAGACTGGCACTCGGTAATACTGCAGGAGGCTATCAACCAGTTCACAGCAAACATGTTATATGAAATGATGTCCATCGAGGAGAACAAAGGGAAGGTACCATCGATCTTCGTCCACACTATTGAGGACTAGACATCGCAAGCCATTATCAACCAGCATACCGAGATGATCCATAATGTGCTGGTTATGGGTGGAGTTGCTTTGTTTTGTTAAGATTATCATTGCAAATCATGTAGACATTGTTTGAAATCCTGTACACGACTGGTTCCAGATTTTTTTCAGTTACCAGATGCAGACGGAGATGGACATTACCATTCTCCCGCAGTTTTGTTTGGCCACCTGCTATATTTTATCTTTTTTTGCATCTTGTAGCCAATACTCTAGGTAAAGAGCGAGAGAGGTAGAGAATTTCTTCCCATGTTTCAAACCAAGAGAAAACCCCCCATCTCACAACATTTTTGCAAGCAAATACATAACAAAGTAATGATAGTCTTCTAAGTTACACCAGCAGTCTGGTAATACATTCAAAAGAGCCGTACTAAGGATGGTCCAGCTCACAATAATCTTAGGAAACTAGTTGTTTGATTACAAGCCAAATTGGAGCAAATCAGCTTCCGGAGCCCAAAGATAACAAGCACATCAGGTAGTCTCTAACTCATGCTGCAACCTGGTGAAGGAAAGTAGGGAGATCACCGGTTCCCTGGCATCCTCATGAGCTTGTAAAACTGGTCCGCTCGCACAAGCACATGGTCGTCCAAAGCCAGAAAAAATATAGCATACGTTAAACCTTGCATATCATGTAGCTTGAACAAAATTTTCAGCAAACAATAAAGCAGACGCTCTCACCTCAACCGACAAATCGGACACATAAGAGCATAATGCATTGCGTACACTCCAGAATTATAGCTGCAATGTGAGGGAAAGAGGATGCAACACATAAATTATCTGCTCTATGATTGCTCCTGAGAGTTGATGAAAAGTTGCACAACTTGGGATGCAAAATACTTACTCACGGCAGCGTCGGCCTAACGCAATTGGATGGTTGTAGCGCCAGTTGTGACGATCCACTTCCCAGCCCTGGATCCATTCATCTTTGCAATCAAAGAGAGCTTCATGGAGGCAGTCCATGGTGTCATCATGTTCCCACTGAAGTTTTCCTACTTCGGTCTGCTGGAGGTTAGGGTCAATAACAGTTAAAACCTTGTTCAGAAAATCCCAAACATACGAGCAGCAGCGGTCATTTTTTCGGTAGAGACATGATCAACTAAAAGCAAAAGGTGGAAGAAGATGGGGTTAGATCGAAAAATAAATTTCTGCAGTCTGTATCTCACACAAGTCATTGCATTTGTTCTTACCATCCTGCAGTTTTCTACATTGTAGCCTAGGTGATCACCGACAAGCATCTCTCTGAACCTTGGACTGAGCCAGTCTTCTCCATCAATCACAGCAGTCTGCATTGTTTGGGGTAGAATTATTTTGAAGGGGCATGTTGAGAAGACGGAGAAATACAGAGCAAGTTGTGAAACAGAACACGAGAAGGATTCTTACAGCGACGGTGTGACCGGATCGCTGGCGACAGCAACGACGCACGGCCAAGGGGCACGGCGACGGCGTACTGTACCTGCGCGTCGGCGGCGCGGAGTGGCCGGCTCACTGGCGACGGCGCACGACGGCGTACGGCGACGGCGAAGGCCTGCTCTACCTGCGCGTCGGCGGTGCGGTGTGGCCGGCTCGCTGGCGATGGCGCACGGCGAAGGCGTGCTCGACCTGCGGTCGGTCGCGCGTCGGCGGCGCGGAGTGGCCGGCTCACTAGCGACAGCGCACGGCGGCGGACGGCGACGGCGAAGGCGAAGGCCTGCTCTACCTGCGCGTCGGCGGCGCGGTGTGGCTGGCTCGCTGGCGACTGCGCACGGCGAAGGTGTGCTCTACCTGCGGTCGGCCGCGCGGTGTCCACGGCGGCGGCTACAGCACGAAGAAAAACAGGGTAGAGAGGTTGGGGATGGAGAACCGTCCGCGCCCTACTACTTTTGGACAGCAGAGTCAGCGCGGCTGTGTCTGGGCTGTACCCGACACGAACAGCCGCAGCCCGTGTGGCGCGGCGAAAAACGCGGAGAAAAGGATGTAACGACGCAACAGGAAAATGAGAGGAATGGAGGAAAATGTTCAATCACTCTGCCTTTGCACGAATCTCCAACACCAAATGAATGGCAAAGAGTACACCCACACCCACGCTTGGGTGTACAAAATCCACACTCACTAGGAACTAATCCTAAATAAACTAAAACCAGGAATGTAAAATGCAAGTGAATTTAAAACCATGAATTCAAATTGTTCATTTTATTCATTTTTACGGTTATTGTTATTTAACTAGAAACTAATCCTAAATCAACTAAAAGCAGGAATCTAAAATGCAAGTGAATTTAAAACCATGAATTCAAGTTGTTCATTTTATTCATTTTATTGTTAGTGTCATTTAACCAGAAACTAAAATTTAGAACCTACTACCACTAAAATTCAAATTGTCCTCGTTACTAGCTAAAATTCAAACTATGAATTGTTTGTGACCTTATATATATGGCTCTTTAGTTCCGACAGTCGTTTTGATTTGGTCTTTAATTTTATTTGAACTTGCTGATGATTAGAATGTTTGGTCACTACACTTGGAGGTGGGGCCAGTGAGTCTGGTGTGATGACACAAATATCAATCTCTTGTGCATCCTACTTGGCCTCACTGATCCCATCTCTAAATGTTAATATTTGTTTCGACCAACAAAGTATGAGGTATTTATTCAGTTGATCCTACTTGGCTCGTATTTGAGTTGGTCTTCTTCATTTATTTTGGTCTTTCTTCGAGATAGTGCCGATGATTAGAATGTTTGATCACCGTACACTCTAGGGTGTCGTAAGTGAGCCTGGTGTGATGGCACAAATATCAATCTCTTGTGCATCGGACTTGGCCTCACTTATACCATCCTTGAATGTTAATATTTGTTTCGACCAACAATGTATGAGGCATGTCATTTAGTTGATCCTAGTTGGCTCCTATTTGTGTTGACCTTCTTCGTTTATTTTGGTCTTTTTCCGAGAGTGTCGATGATTAAAATGTTTGGTCTCTACACTCCCGGGTGGTGCTAGCGAGCCTGGTGTGATGGCACAAATATCACTATCTTGTGCATCTTATCTGACCTCGCTAACACCATCATGAAATGTTAATATTTGTTTCGACCAACAATGTATGAGGCATGCCATTTAGTTTATATGAGACCCTGTCATTTCATTTACTTTAGTCTTTCAGAGTGCCGATGATTAGAATATTTGGTCACTACACTCAGGGGCGGCGCCAGTGAGCCTGGTGTGATGGCACAAATATCAATCTATTATGCATCCTACCTGGCCTTACTTACACCATTCCTAAATGTTAATATTTATTCGACCAACAAAGTATGAGGCATGCTATCTAGTTGATACTACTTGGCTCGTATTTGAGTTGGTATTCTACGCTTCCTTTGGTCTTTCTTCCATTTTAGTGCCAATGATTAAAATGTTTGGTCACTACACTCAGGGGCGATGCAAGCGAGCCTGGCGGGAGAAAGGAGGGAGCGGAGGAGGAACCAGATGAAGACCACTTTCATCGCGATAATGCTCGTAGTGACTCTCGTCTATTTGTAACTAGATATGATGAACTTTGTATCAATTAAAACTTGTGTAAAAATTTGACACTTGGCACTATATGTATCTCAGGCTCTAAGTAATGTGATGATATAGTAATGTGTATGTATAATTGTTGTTTATATTATATATGTATGATTGATGTATAAAACCTGTATTTGTACAGCGGGTAGTACAAAAATGTATATACATGTCACTAATTGTGTGGCGCACCTATAAATAATTCGGTGGCACACCTATTTCTATGGCGTATCACATACCCATGTGCCATTAAAACATAGTTTCTGTGGCGCATGGGCTGGTGCACCACAGAATTACCATTTTACTGGCGTAGATTCTATGGCGCACTGCCCATGCGCCACAGAATGCCATTTTTGGTGCGCCACTGAAGAGTGTTTCCCTACTAGTGTTAGTCCCGATTGTGCTGAGTTATCATGAACTTGCTAGGGTAACACATTTCTGGTTCCTTGTTTGTCCCAAATGTGCTGAGCTACCATGATGTTGCTAGGGTTTGTGCTATCCAAAGTTGCAATGTATTGCTTGTCTGATTTAGGATGATGTTGGTATGGTTTGTGTTGTCCACTTTAGCCATGTATTTGTTCCCAAGTGTGTAGGACTCCTTCTGTGATGACTTTAGCCAGGCGCTTGTCTGCGTTGGGGACTCTTAGATCCTTTCGCAAGTTGCCGATTCACAGCCCCTCTATGAGTCCAAGGTGGCAGTCACCCCCTGTGTCGGCCGTCAATGGTCATGTGGCTGACCTGGTGGCTCAGGTAGCAGCAGAGGTGGCGGCGAGGTTGGACTCCACAAAGAAGAGCAAGAATCGCAGTGACGCGGCCAAGGCCTTGAAGGCCTCACAGAAGGGGAGCGTGAACATGAAATGGCTTCCATTCATGTCCAGCTTCGTGTTGGAGATGATGTGCGGCTTGATCAAGACCGAAGTGAGAACTGACAAAGGATTGAAGGAATTACATCTGACTGTTGTGGCGAAGGCCCTGTTTGAACACTGTGGTATAGACGTT
Organism: Lolium rigidum; assembly: GCF_022539505.1. Classification (NCBI taxonomy): domain Eukaryota; kingdom Viridiplantae; phylum Streptophyta; class Magnoliopsida; order Poales; family Poaceae; genus Lolium; species Lolium rigidum. The sequence continues at coordinate 71,067,089 of NC_061509.1, forward strand.
AGCTCCAGTCAGGTGTACAACCACCCGAGGAAGTGGAGACAGAGGTGGCTCACCATTACTAGGCTCTGCAATCTAAGCGGGACTCAGTGGTGCGATGATACCAAAATCCTTGTGGGTGAGCACTACTGCGGGCACGTCGCGGTGAGCATGCTCTATCCACCTCACTAACTCTTTTCATCAGCGACGTGCACAACTAACATTATTGTTCCTTCGTATCATAGGATCACCCAAAGGACGAGGAGTTCCTGAATGTGTGTAAGGGTATATTGCCCCCATGTGTGGTTTTTATAATTAATGACAACTCCTATGGACTAATGTTTTCATTGAGTTTATATGAAGGAATATTCCATAGGTACTACTTGTAGTCCATGTGTTGGATTCAAGTATGGATGCCATGAAGATAAAGATATACCTTGAGTATTGGCATCAAGATCATCGATTTGAAGACATATATGTGATATGATCAAGAAGAAGAAATGAAGATGGAGTTCTTAAGTGGAACTCAATATTAGACAGCTCTAGCTTATGTGATAAGCAATGAATGATCAAGATCTTGAGTGCTTAATTCCAAGTGAAGAACTCAAGTTATGGCTCTAAGTCCGTGTCATGTTAGTCTCATGAGTTGAGCTATGGTTGACTAAGATTTAGAGCATGCAAACAATTGAAGAGTTCTTTATACACCTCAAGATAGTATGATAGAGCATGAGAAGATACAAGGTTGACCAATACAAAGAGTGAAGAATAGATTCAAGTTTGGTCAACACATGAAGCATCAAGAATGTGCCACGTGAAGTCATGTGGTATGGTAAGCCTTGACAATTATGCTTTATGAACGAACCCATCATATATGTGCCCTTGTGTTGTCTATGTGGGTTAGGTATCTTTCCATGGGCATGCATCAAAAGTGAGATCTCATATAGCCCATGAGAGGATGACGTCAAGCGGTGATCGTCATCAAGGTTGAGTTGGGAAAGTTCAAGTTGAGCATCTCATGAGGATCATATGCTTGAAGCTTGTCGTCCATTTGGTGATAATGGACGTGTGAAGATGTGCATCAATGGAGCTTTCCCATCATGGTGTATGGGGGAGCATTTGCGAGTCTTCATGAAGTAACAATGATCAAGTGAGACATTCCGGCTTGAGTGGAGCTTGAAGAATTATCATCAGATCAAGCCGGATGCGCAAGGCAAAGGTATGACCTTGCTAGGTTTTCCTTTTACCGGTCTCAAGGTGGTTGTTGTGAGACCGGATTATAGGATAGATAGCCGCACTATCAAGAGGGGCTTTCGGTTGGGTAACTTGATCACATCGTCTTAGGGAGCTCAATCCTTTGCATACTTTGCATATCCCTATTGCTTCTTGATGTTTCTCTGTGTGAGGTTCTTGAGCTTGTTGCTAGCTTTACAACAAGCCCAAGTTCATCGAAAACGGAATCCGCATGCATCTTCTATTGCGTTTTCGAGTTTGGACGGCTTCACCATTTCTTGACGGTGGGAGACTCCCTCTCTAGAATCATCTAAAATTATCCTGTGAGGAGTCTCCATATTTGTTGGGTTCTATTTGTCGTTATCTTTCCAACAAAATTGGTTTCATGTCAATCGGAGTTCGGGTGCATTTTCTGTTTAAAAGAAAAGGAAAAGGTTTTTCAGGGGTCCCGAAATCCGGCCTCTGGCCCGGCCTACCGAATGCTGCTGTCGGGCAACTCGACAGCCAGGCCGGCCCACCGGGTGCTGCTGCCGGAAAAGTCGGCAGCCAGCCCGGCCTACCGGGTGCTGCTGCTGGACTGCCGAAAAGAGCCGAAGCCCAGGAGAAGTCGGCAGCCAGCCCGGCCCGCCGGGTGCTGCTGCCGGGCAGCCCGGCCTCTGGCCCGGCCTACCGGATAGGCTACCGAAATTCCCGGTACCAGGTACGGCCCTGCCGAGCTGTGTGCCGGGTTGCCCGACTTTGCCTCAAATGACTAGTTTTCTCAGCCCGACTTTTTCCTCAACGGTTATATTTTCCCTTCGGCTATAAATAGGCCTTCTTCCACCTTGGGCTGGTTAAGTTCTTACACTCCCTCTCTTCCATTGTTGCCTTTGAAGAACTTGCCCTATCTCTTGATTCCCCCCATGATTCTTGCTCATTCTTGAGAGATCTAAGAGAGGAGATCTAGATCTACAACTCCACCAATCCATTTCTCCTCTTTGTGAGGGGAACTCTTGGGATCTAGATCTTGGAGTCATTTGTTGATTTTCTCTTTATTCTTCCTCTCTAATCTCATCCTAGCATTTGTTGCTTTGGTGGGATTTGAGTGTGAAGGATTTGAACACCTTTGGTGTTCTTGGTTTGCATCATTGCATAGGGTTGAGCTCTCCACCACTATTAGTTCGAGTGAGAGACCGTGATCTTGTTACTCTTGGAGGGAGACCTCCTAGTTGGCTTGGTGGTTGGTGCTCCGGTGATCTCTTCAAGGAAGATTGTGAAGAGACCCGGGCTTCTCCTTCGTGGAGTGATACGTCTCAAACGTATCTATAATTTTTTATGTTCCATGCTAGTTTTATGACAATACATGTTTCATACACACTTTACATCATTTATACGCATTTTCCGGCACTAACCTATTAACAAGATGCCGAAGCGCCAGTTCTTGTTTTGTGCTGTTTTTGGTTTCAGAAATCCTACACAAGAAATATTCTTGGAATTGGACGAAACGAACGCCCAGGGTCTTATTTTTCCACGGAGCTTCCAGAAGACCGAAGAGGATACGAAGTGGGGCCACGAGGCGCCCTAACCATAGGGCGGCGCGGCCAAGGAGGGGCTCGCGCCGGCCTATGGTGTGGGGCCCCCGTGCCTCCTCCGACTCTGCCCTTCCGCCTACTTAAACTCTCCGTCGCGAAAACCCTATTACCGAGAGCCACGATACGGAAAAAGTTCCAGAGACGCCGCCGCCAATTCCATCTCGGGGATTCGGGAGATCGCCTCCGGCACCCTGCCGGAGAGGGGAATCATCACCCGGAGGACTCTACATCACCATGATCGCCTCCGGACTGATGTGTGAGTAGTTCATCCTTGGACTATGGGTCCATAGCAGTAGCTAGATGGTTGTCTTCTCCTAATTGTGCTATCATGTTAGATCTTGTGAGCTGCCTATCATGATCAAGATCATCTATTTGTAATGCTACATGTTGTGTTTGTTGGGATTCGATGAATATGGAATACTATGTCAAGTTGATTATTGATCTATCATATATGTGTTGTTTATGATCTTGCATGCTCTCCGTTGCTAGTAGAGGCTCAGGCCAAGTTGATACTTGTGACTCCAAGAGGGAGTATTTATGCTCGATAGTGGGTTCATGCCTCCATTGAATGCGGGACGGTGACGAGAAAGTTCTAAGGTTGTGGATGTGCTGTTGCCACTAGGGATAAAAAATCAATGCTTTGTCTAAGGATATTTGTGTTGATTACATTACGCACCATACTTAATGCAATTGTCTGTTTTTGCAACTTAATACTGGAAGGGGTGCGGATGCTAACCCGAAGGTGGACTTTTTAGGCATAGATGCATGCTGGATAGCGGTCTATGTACTTTGTCGTAATGCCCTAAATAAATCTCATATTGGTCATCATGATATGTATGAGCATTGTTATGCCCTCTCTATTTGTCAATTGCCCAACTGTAATTTGTTCACCCAACATGCTATTTATCTTATTGGAGAGACACCACTAGTGAACTGTGGACCCCGGTCCATTCTTTTACATCTGAAATACAATCTACTACAAACTCTGTTCTCTGTTGTTCTTTGCAAACAAACATCATTTTCCACACCATACGTTTAATCCTTTGTTTACAGCAAGCCGGTGAGATTGACAACCTCACTGTTAAGTTGGGGCAAAGTACTGTGATTGTGTTGTGCAGGTTCCACGTTGGCGCCGGAATCCCTGGTGTTGCGCCGCACTACACTCTTTCACCAACAACCTTCACGTGGCATTCATCTCCTACTGGTTCGATAACCTTGGTTTCTTACTGAGGGAAACTTGCTGTTGTACGCATCACACCTTCCACTTGGGGTTCCCAAGGGCGTGTGCTTTACGCGTCAACAAGCTAAATTTATGGCGCCGTTGCCGAGGAGATCAAGACACGCTGCAAGTGGAGTCTCCCACATCCAATCTCTTTACTTTGTTTATTGTCTTGCTTTACTTTACTTTATTTTCTTTTCTGTTTTTTTTGCTTTATTTATATCAAAAATACAAAAAAAAAATAGTTACATGCATTTACTTTACTTTATTTTCTGTCTTGTTTGCTTTCTTTATATGAAAAATACAAAAATTAGTTACTTGTTTTACTTTACTTAATTTAGTTTGCTTTACTTGTTTTTATTACTGTTAAAATGAATACTCCTGAGAACACTAAGTTGTGTGATTTCACTAGCACCAATAATAATGATTTTATATGCACTCCTATTGCTCCACCTGCTACTACAGCAGAATTTTATGAAATTAAACCTGCTTTACTAAATCTTGTTATGAGAGAGCAATTTCTGGTGTTAGTTCTGATGATGCTGCTGCCCATCTTAATAATTTTGTTGAACTTTGTGAAATGCAAAAGTATAAGGATGTAAATGGGGATATTATAAAACTGAAATTGTTCTCTTTCTCCTTAAGAGGAAGAGCTAAATATTGGTTGCTATCTTTGCCTAAGAATAGTATTGATTCATGGACTAAATGTAAAGATGCTTTCATTGGTAGATATTATCCTCCTGCTAAAATTATATCTTTGAGAAGTAGCATAATGAATTTTAAGCAATTGGATAATGAACATGTTGCCCAAGCATGGGAAAGAATGAAATCTTTGGTAAAGAATTGCCCTACCCATGGACTAACTACTTGGATGATCATCCAAACCTTTTATGCAGGACTGAATTTTTCTTCGCGGAACCTATTGGATTCAGCTGCTGGAGGTACTTTTATGTCCATCACCTTAGGCGCCGCAACAAAGCTTCTTGATAATATGATGATCAATTACTCTGAATGGCACACGGAAAGGGCTCCACAAGGTAAGAAGGTAAATTCTGTTGAAGAAACCTCCTCCTTGAGTGATTAGATTGATGCTATTATGTCTATGCTTGTGAATGGTAGATCTAATGTTGATCCTAATAATGTTCCTTTAGCTTCATTGGTTGCTCAAGAAGAGCATGTTGATGTGAACTTCATTAAAAATAATAATTTCAACAACAATGCTTATAGGAATAATTCTGGTAACAACTATAGGCCATATCCTTCTAACAATAGTAATGGTTATGGTAATTCTTATGGTAATTCTTACAACAGTAATAGGAGTGTACCCTCTGGTCTTGAAGCCATGCTTAAAGAATTTATTAGTACACAAACTGCTTTTAACAAATCTGTTGAAGAAAAGCTTGGTAAAATTGATGTTCTTGCTTCTAAGGTTGATAGTCTTGCTGCTGATGTTGATCTTTTAAAATTAAAAGATATGCCTAATGAAACTAAAGATATTAAGTCATTTGCTACAGCAAACGCTATCCAAGTTCGAATTAATGAAAATATTAGATTGATGGCTGAATTGCATGCTAGGTGGGAAAAAGAAGAAAAATTTGCTAAAGAGAATAATGTAGCTAAAGTTTGGACTATTACCACCACTAGTAATGGTGATGCTTCACATGTTGCTAAACCTCCTACTATCAATGGTAAAATAATTGGTGTTGGCAATGTTTCTACTCCTAATGCAAAGCGTGCAAACGCACTGAAACTGCTAAAACTGCTGAAACTACTTGTGATAAAACTGCTGAAATTTTTCAAAATATTGGGGACAATGATTCCATTGCTGTAGATCATAATGGTTTAGATTTTGATGATTGTCATATTTCTGAAGTTATTAAGTTCTTACAAAAACTTGCTAGAAGTCCTAATGCTAGTGCTATAAATTTGGCCTTTACAAAATATATTACAAATGCTCTTATAAAAGCTAGAGAAGAGAAATTAAAACTTGAAACTTCTATTCCTAGGAAGTTGGAAGATGGTTGGGAGCCCATCATTAAGATGAAGGTCAATGACTTTGATTGTAATGCTTTATGTGATCTTGGCGCAAGTATTTCTGTTATACCTAAGAAACTCTATGATATGCTTGACTTGCCACCATTGAAAAATTGTTATTTGGATGTTAATCTTGCTGATAATTCTATAAAGAAACCTTTGGGGAGGATTGATAATGTTCGCATTATGGTTAACAATAACCTTGTCCCCGTTGATTTTGTTGTCTTGGATATTGAATGCAATGCATCTTGTCCCATTATTTTGGGAAGACCTTTTCTTCGAACTGTTGGTGCTATTATTGATATGAAGGAAGGGAATATTAAGTATCAATTTCCTCTTAAGAAAGGTATGGAACACTTCCCTAGAAAGAGAATAAAGTTACCTTTTGATTATATTATTAGAACAAATTAGGATGTTGATGCTTCATCTCTTGATAATACTTGATTCACACTTTCTGCGCCTAGTTGAAAGGCGTTAAAGAAAAGCGCTTATGGGAGACAACCCATTATTTTACTTCTGCACTTTTGTTTTATATTTGAGTCTTGGAAGTTGTTACTACTGTAGCAACCTCTCCTTATCTTTATTTTATTGCATTGTTGTGCCAAGTAAAATCTTTGATAGTACGGTTGATACTAGATTTGGATTACTGCACAGAAACAGATTTCTTGCTGTCACGAATTTGAGTAGGCCTCTCTGTAGGTAACTCAGAAAAATCTGCTAATTTTCGTGTGTGATCCCCAGATACGTACGCAACTTTCATTCAATTTGAGCTTCTTCATCTGAGCATGTTAAGTGCCTCTAAAAAATTCGTCTTTACGAACTGTTCTGTTTTGACAGATTCTGCCTTTTATTTCACATTGCCTCTTTTGCTATGTTGAATGGATTTCTTTGTTCCATTAACTTTCAGTAGCTTTGTGCAATGTCCAGAAGTGTTAAGAATGATTGTGTCACCTCTGAATATGTGAATTTTTTATTATGCACTAACCCTCTAATGAGTTTGTTTTGAGTTTGGTGTGGAGGAAGTTTTCAAGGATCAAGAGAGGAGGATGATACAATATGATTAAGAAGAGTGAAAAGTCTAAGCTTGGGGATGCCCCAGTGGTTCATCCCTGCATATTTCAAGAAGACTCAAGCATCTAAGCTTGGGGATGCCCAAGGCATCCCCTTCTTCATCGACAACTTATCAGGTCACTTCTAGTGAAACTATATTTTTATTCCGTCACATCTTATGTGCTTTACTTGGAGCGTCTATGTGTTTTTATTTTTGTTTTTGTTTGTGTTTGAATAAAATCGGATCCTAGCATTCCTTGTGTGGGAGAGAGACACGCTCCGCTCGTTCATATGAACACTGGTGTTCTTAGCTTTACTTTTAATGTTAATGGCGAAGGTTGAAACTGCTTCGTTCATTGTTACTCCCTCCGTTCCTTTATATAGTGCCTATAGATTTTTGGCATTTGTTTCAGAATATAAGGTTTTAGCTTAGCTTTTTTTCAATTACCCCCTCCCCGTTCAGCTCCCAAATCGTTCAGCCCCCAAAATTGTTATGGTAAGTTAGGAAGATATGGATTTTCCAAATTTTACGTTGATCTCAAATCGTTCAGCTAGGGATCTTGTGTAAAAAATACTCTTGCGCTAATTTCCGTGCCAAAAAACAATAGGCACTATAGAATGGAACAGAGGGAGTATTTGGTTGGAAACAGAAAATGCTTCATGTGGTAATTGGTATATTGTCTTGAATAATTTGATACTTGGCAATTGTTTTGCTCAAATAGATCATGTTTAAGCTCCTTGCATCATGTACTTTGCACCTATTAATGAAGAACTACCATAGAGCTTGTTGAAATTTGGTTTGCATGATTGGTCTCTCTAAAGTCTAGATATTTTCTGGTGAAGTGTTTGAACAACAAGGAAGACAGTAGTAGAGTCTTATAATGCTTGCAATATGTTCTTATGTAAGTTTTGTCTGTACCGGTTCATACTTGTGTTTGTTTCAAACAACCTTGCTAGCCAAAGCCTTGTACTGAGAGGGAATACTTCTCGTGCATCCAAATCCTTGAGCCAAAACCTATGCCATTTGTGTCCACCATACCTACCTACTATGTGGTATTTCTCTGCCATTCCAAAGTAAATTACTTGAGTGCTACCTTTAAAATTTCATTCCTTGTCTTTGCAATATATAGCTCATGGGAAAATAGCCTTAAAACTATTGTGGTAAAGAATATGTAGCTTATGTATCTTATTTCTTATAAGTTGCTTGTTGAGCGGTAACCATATTTTTGGGGACGCCATCAACTATTACACCTTTGTTGAATATCATGTGAGTTGCTATGCATGTTCGTCTTGTCTGAAGTAAGGGTGATTTATTATGATCAAATGGTTTGAGTATGCATATTGTTAGAGAAGAACATTGGGCCGCTAACTAAAGCCATGAATCATGGTGCAAGTTTCAGTTTGGATATTAATCCTCAATCTCTTATAAGAATATTATATGTTGTTGAATGCTTATGCATTAAAGAGGAGTCCATTATCTGTTTTCTATGTTGTCCCGGTATGGATGTCCTTAGTTGAGATCTATCAAAAACGAGAAATCAAATGCAATTTATCTCCTTGGACCTTTGTACAGGCGGCATAGAGGTACCCCTTTGTGACACTTGGTTGAAACATATGTTATGCAATGATAATCCATGTAAATCCAAGCTAATTAGGACAAGGTGCGAGCACTATTGGTATTCTATGCATGAGGCTTGCAACTTATAGGATGTCTTATGCATAACACATATGAATTATTACTACCGTTGACAAAATTGTTTCTATGTTTTCAAAATAAAAGCTCTAGCACAAAAATAGTAATCCATGCTTCCCTCTGCGAAGGGCCTTTCTTTTACTTATGTTGAGTCAGTTTACCTACTTCTTTCTATCTTAGAATCAAACACTTGTGTCAACAGTGTGCATTGATTCCTACATACTTGCTTATTTGCATTCATCATATTACTTTGTGTTGACAATTATCCATGAGATATACATGTTGAGGTTGAAAGCAACCGCTGAAACTTATATCTTCCTTTGTGTTGCTTCAAAACTTTCTACTAAGAATTTATTGATTTATGAGTTAACTCCTATGCAAGTCTTATTGATGCTTGTCTTAAAAGTACTATTCATGAAAAGTCTTTGCTATATGATTCAGTTGTTTAATCATTGTCTTTACCATTGCTTTGAATCACTTGATTCATCTCATATGCTTTACAATAGTATTGATCAAGATTATGATAGCATGTCACTTCAGAAATTATCCTTGTTATCGTTTACCTACTCGAGGGCGAGTAGGAACTAAGCTTGGGGATGCTTGATACGTCTCAAACGTATCTATAATTTCTTATGTTCCATGCTAGTTTTATGACAATACTCACATGTTTTATACACACTTTACATCATTTATACGCATTTTCCGGCACTAACCTATTAACAAGATGCCGAAGTGTCAGTTCCTGTTTTGTGCTGTTTTTGGTTTCAGAAATCCTACACAGGAAATATTCTCGGAATTGGACGAAACGAACGCCCAGAGTCTTATTTTTCCACGGACCTTGCAGAAGACCGAAGAGGATACGAAGTGGGGCCACGAGGCGCCCTAACCATAGGGCGGCGCGGCCAAGGAGGGGCCCGCGCCAGCCTATGGTGTGGGGCCCCCGTGCCTCCTCCGACTCTGCCCTTCCGCCTACTTAAACTCTCCGTCGCGAAAACCCTATTACCGAGAGCCACGATACGGAAAAAGTTCCGTAGACGCCGCCGCCGCCAATCCCATCTCGGGGGATTTAGGAGCTCGCCTCCGCACCCCCGCCGGAGAGGGGAATCATCACCCGGAGGAATCTACATCACCATGATCGCCTCCGGACTGATGTGTGAGTAGTTCATCCTTGGACTATGGGTCCATAGCAGTAGATAGATGGTTGTCTTCTCCTAATTGTGCTATCATGTTAGATCTTGTGAGCTGCCTATCATGATCAAGATCATCTATTTGTAATGCTACATGTTGTGTTTGTTGGGATCCGATGAATATGGAATACTATGTCAAGTTGATTATTGATCTATCATATATGTGTTGTTTATGATCTTGCATGCTCTCCGTTGCTAGTAGAGGCTCTGACCAAGTTGATACTTGTGACTCCAAGAGGGAGTATTTATTCTCGATAGTGGGTTCATGCCTCCATTGAATCTGGGACAGTGACAGAAAGTTCTAAGGTTGTGGATGTGTTGTTGCCACTAGGGATAAAACATCAATGCTTTGTCTAAGGATATTTGTGTTGATTACATTACGCACCATACTTAATGCAATTGTCCGTTGTTTGCAACTTAATACCTGGAAGGGGTGCGGATGCTAACCCTAAGGTGGACTTTTTAGGCATAGATGCATGCTTGGATAGCGGTCTATGTACTTTGTCGTAATGCCCTAAGTAAATCTCATATTAGTCATCATGATATGTATGTGCATTGTTATGCCCTCTCTATTTGTCAATTGCCCAACTGTAATTTGTTCACCCAACATGCTATTTATCTTATTGGAGAGACACCACTAGTGAACTGTGGACCCCGGTCCATTCTTTTACATCTGAAATACAACCTACTGCAAACTCTATTCTCTGTTGTTCTTTGCAAACAAACATTATTTTCCACACCATACGTTTAATCCTTTGTTTACAGCAAGCCGGTGAGATTGACAACCTCACTGTTAAGTTGGGGCAAAGTACTGTGATTGTGTTGTGCAGGTTCTACGTTGGCGTCGGGATCCCTGGTGTTGCGCCGCACTACACTCCTTCACCAACAACCTTCACGTGGCCTTCATCTCCTACTGGTTCGATAACCTTGGTTTCTTACTGAGGGAAACTTGCTGTTGTACGCATCACACCTTCCACTTGGGGTCCCCAACGGGCGTGTGCTTTACGCGTCAACATGGAGCTTGTGATGTGGTTTTGGAGCTTTCCATCTCCGGAGTGGAGGAAAAGCTAGCCATAAGAAAAGGGTCAAAATCCTTCGTGGTTTTGGCTCGGAGAAGAAGGTGTGCCTTCGTGGCGTTGGGAAATCCTTCGTGGGATCCCCACCTCTCCAAACGTGACGTACCTTCTTGCAAAGGAAGGGAATACGGGAATACATCTTCGTCTCTGCGTGCCTCGGTTATTTCTAGAACAACAAGTGATAACAAGGGAATACCCGAGTTTAGTTTCCTTGTGATAGCCATCGATCTTGAAGTATCTATTATATCTTGTTATCACTAGTTTATATCTTATATATATTGTGCCTATCTTGCTTAGATCTAGTTGTTGTTGCACTTAGTTGAGCCTAACATATTTAGGGTTTGTGTTTATAAACTAAACGTTAGTTTAATTCCGCATTCTTACAAGCCAAATCCGTAAGAGTTTTTAAACGCCTATTCACCCCCCTCTAGGCGACATCTCGTCCTTTCAATGTGCCCATTGTGAACTACGACGAGATGCATACAATCTTCTCTTTGGGCCTCGCCACCGGCAAGTACACCATGGGATCCAGTGAGCCCCTGGGCACGACTGCAGCTACTCCTCCACCTGAGGATGCTGAAACCCAGGAGTCCGACACGATCATCCTCAATGGTCCACCTGAGAAGGCTTCCGACGTGCCTGACAGGGCGATCGCCGGCAAGAGGAAGAGAGGTTCCTTTGCCGACGACGAGCTGGTGACCTTCACCAACATGACTGTTGATGTGAAGGACGTCGTACATGCCATCGGGGACAACAAACCCACAAACATGCACCCTGACCTGTACAAATGTGGTCATGGACATGCTTGGCTTCACCGAGGAGGATCTCATGGAGGCGCTGGGCCACCTCGTCGACCACAAGGCCTAGGGTTGCAGCTTTGTGGGCATGATCGAGCCTCACCGCTTCCTCTGGCTAAGGAACTACCTTGCCAAGTACCACTACAAGCTGTAGTGGTTCCCTTGAGGGGGTGGTTTAGGGGATGCATGCATGGAGGTGATGAACTTGATGATGATGCCGATGATGTACATTTTGGCAGTAGCTAGGTTTGAAATACATTTGATGGCCCCCTTTGTAACTATGTTGAGGTGGTGTATGCTAACCCCTCAGGTGATGGTGAACTTGCGGTGTTAGGATGATACTCGCTTTTGTTGTGGTGGTAGGATGACACCACAGTAGTGTAGGATGAACTTGTGATCCACTTTTGGAATGATCATGCATGCCCCTATTAGTTTATCATTTGTTGTCAGCATTTGTGTAGTTGTATTGCTCTGTTATGAATTGGTTAATGGTTGTGATCTATTACATGTTCTTCTTATGTCGTGCTAGTGGTGTTCCGCGGACGGGTTCCAGAAATCTACAGCTCATGGAGCATCTGTCAAGACCAAGTCAGTGGCTACCCCAACAACAGCTACAGAGGGTATTAAAAATTAGAGGAGTCACAACAAGAGTACCTCAACTTCCTGGAACATGAGGCCATGACACTTGAGGACATCAATCAGCCAGTGCCATTAGCACATCTACCGCCAGAGGCAGTGCATGCTCTACAAGGAGTACCGGAGGTACGTCAGAGTCGGGTCAAAGATTACATCATCGTCTTCCTCATCATCGTGATCGTGAGGATCTTGTTATTCTAAATGGTGTGTGATTGTATGTAACATGCTATGGCAAGGTATTCTCACCCTATTTGAAATATGGTAAGGATATGGAACTATGATTTGTGGAACCAAACAGTTGATTTGTATTTTCGTGCGTGCAAGTTGGGCTGGAAGTAGGCAACCAAACAATGGGGCCTCGTTTTCCTACCCAGTGCAAAAGTGGTCGGCCCAGGCAACGAAACAACAAGCCAAATCGGCCCGTGGCCCATCTGCAACGCGCAAGGGGCTTTTTCTCCCTGGCGCAGTCATGCAGGAATCCGGCCCAGACTACCAAATGTGCTCCCTTTGTATTCGTCAACTGGTATATTCTTATAGGAGTGGAGTTCAGGACCCTACCATTTGAGAGTCACACACAGAGAAATGTCGAGGCAGAGAAATGTCGAGGCAGAGAAATGTCGAGGCAGTGACGAATTCTGTACATATAGGTTATACTCCCTCTCTGTAGTAAAAGATGTATCGGCTTTGTGTTAATTTGAATGTATCTATAGACTAAATCACGTCTAGATATATCCAAATTTAGTCAAAGTTGGAAGATCTTTTGTTAGACGGAGAGAGTATTATAAGTTTGGTTTAGTTTGTTTAAACCCTTTACCCAAATTACAGACCATTTAAACTGTTGTGTTCCTCGTGTCTTCCACACATTTTTACAGGTTTCAATAATGGCGGTGCTACGTTGGGACTAGGGTGGCCCTGGACCCTCTTATAATTCAAATGATTATTTCCTCCTTTTCAAAATAGGAGGCATAGTGTTTTTGGTCAAAATCAAACTCTTTAAAATTTAACCAACAATAAAGAAAAAAGTGTCAATAGTTGTAATTCTAAACAAATATTGTTAGAACCACCGTGAAATATACTTCCATATTATGTGCATTTGGTATTGTAGATGTTCATAGTTTTTCTATATAATTAGTCAAACATTTAAAAATAGACTTTGGCAGAAAAATATATGTATTCTATTTTCTTAATGAGGAAGTAGTTGCTAATCAAGCCATAAATTAACTGCGTGGTCCGCCCTTGGGAGAATGGTTTTAAGTAATACGTTTTTTTTAGATTTACAACAATATTCCGCATGTTCAAAATTTCACGGTTGTGTGACTCGGTTGGCCGTCTGAAGGTCGATCAGCTCACCCTCCACTGATAGGGCCGGCCAGACTGGCGCCTGGCAGATGGCAGGCTCGTCAGCCAACAAACGGCCGATCAGCCGAGCAGCAGCCAACGGCCGGTAATCGGCCTACCGGCCGCCGATCAGCTTGCTAGCCCTCAGCGTCTCCATGATCACTACGTCGATGTGCTGACCTGCATTTCTTGCCTCTCCCGCCACCACCGTGAACCGTTTTCCTGCTAATTTTCTCCTGCCTAATTCGCCTACCATTTCTCTATGCGTTCTCTAAAAAACAGGCAGGCCCATCGCCGATCGGCCGACACGTGGCCGACCCGGTCACAAATTCGTAAATTTTTTAAAACGGCGTAATATTGTCATTTTTAAGGTATTATTTAAAAAAATCAACCCTACTTGACCCATGCTTAACATTCGATCGTTAGTCAACAGTTACAAATTGTTTGTGTTCTGGTTTAGTTAAAGCCAAACTTTTTAAAGTTTGACTGAACAATAATGAAAGAATATCACCATCTCACGTATAATTCTATGGTATTAGAATCTTCGTAAACTATATTTTCATATCAAATGGATTTGGTATTAAGGTTGTTCATATTTTCATTTTTTTTTGCTTAAGCTTGACAACTTGACTTTGATTAGACTAAAACGAGCTTGTGTTGGTTAGGAGGGTGGTTGTAGCCCTATCCCACCAAAGTTCAAAATCCTAGGTTTGGCATCTGTGTGTCTCATAAAGGTGGAATATTTGTTTAGTGGGAGGCGACGTTCCCGTCGACAGCAAGACATCTATGGTGACTTCGTCAATTTCGAGATCCAATCCACCGGCTCAGTCTTTCGGAGATGCTCATAGAGGTAGGGTGTGCGTGTGTGCATTTATAGGGTAAGTGTATGTGCGTGTATGTGAGTGTTGGTGCTGTGTTTCTCAAAAAAAGAACACGAACTAAATAAAAATAGAGGGAGTAGTAATGCGGTGGAGAAAATTATGCAAAGCCGAGAGAGAGTGAAAAAACAGGAATAAGAAAAGAGGTAAAAAAACAATGTGTTGTGCCGAATACCGCTACTTGCGGGGCGGTGGGCACGCGTCGCCCTGAGCGGTTCTTTCCTGTGGGTCTGGTGACCTTCACAAAGAGCAACCGGCCTCGTGCTAGTTGTGCCCAAAGCGCACCGGCACATGGGGGCGCTATACACCGACCTGATCGGTGGGTGCAAGACACCGCACACCCCCACAACCCCGGGTGGCTCAGTGGGCCGTGGCCCATCGCATCAGGTGAGTTTCTTTTTTCTTTTTTCTTCCTTCTTTTCTTTTATGTTTTTTCTTTTCTGTTTATATTTTCGTTTTTTAAAATCTAAAACTTTTTAAAGAAATTTTTGAGAAAAATTATTTCACAAAATTTGAACACTTTGCTGAAACTGAACAGTTTTTAAATTTGAATATTTTTGTTAACTAAACAGTTTCAAATTTGAACCATTTTTTGAACAATTTTTTAGCTCAAACGATTTTCAAAATTGAATGTTTTTTTGAATATGAACAAATTCAAATTTAAACGATTTTCAGATTTGAACATTTTTCGAATTTGAACGATTTCTAGATTTAAACATTTTCCAAATTTGAACAAATTTTAGATTTGAACTTTTTAAATTTTAAAAAAAATAAAAGAAACAAAAAAACAAAAAAAAGAAACAAAAAAACAGAAAAGAAAAAGAAAAAAGGAAAGAAAAAAAGAAAAAGAAACAGAAAACAGAAATAAACGCGAAATGGGCCAACCATGCCGGCCCATACCGTGCGCGGGGGCTGTGCGGCGCGCGGTAACGGCCGACCTGGTCGGTGTATAGGAATTGCAGGCACGTGGACGGCGGTGCATTCACATTCGCAATCGGCCCGCTCCTAACGCGAAGCCATCTCCACTGTTCTGGGCCGACAACGCATCTGTCGCGGTCGCCCGCCAACTACTGGTACTCTCGTGGGTCGGACGCCGGCCCGGCATCAATAGCTGGGCCACGAGGTGTTCGTTGCCTTGTGATTGTGAAGTCTGAAATGCCGACCTCCCGTGACCCGTCACAGGAGAAGCCGAGTTCTGCTCCAAAAAAAGGAGAAGCCGAGAAGGTTGCCAGGATGGTTTGAGCGCGGCGGACATAGCGCAGGAGAGAATGGCGTCGGACCTCTCCGGCTCCATCGTTATCCACAAGCGGGCTGCAGGCATCTCGATCGCTGACGCATTCTTTCCGGAAAGAAAGCAGGGCAACAAGATGCATGTCGCGTCAGAGCGCAAGTCAAAAAGCAAACCATGTGAATGATCAATAGAACCTCCTGCTATAGCTCCACAACTATAGCTCTACAGAAGAAGACCACCACTTATATTGTCGACTAAGTCGACAGCTAGCTAGAACCAGTAAGTTTTCCCCGTCTGGCATAGACTAGTCGATCGAGCTACATGTGTTGCCGCTAAGTCATCTTAGGAGTATTGATTTGGTTTTGTCTCAGCGCTATGGATAAGCCCTCATTTGCAGAGCATGCGCCAGCGTGGCCTCCCTCCACCAGCAGTCCAGCTATACGCAACGCACGGCGGGCCGCGCCGCGTACGTACGCGCGCGACGGGCCAACGAATCGCCGGGGCCGGAGGAGAGCGAGCGACGGTGGCTGGGTATGTCCGGGGCCGGCCGGATCGAGGAGAGCGACGGCTGCCGGATACGTCAAGAACCGTAGGCGCACTAGCTAGCTAGGACCAAAGTTGTTGCGCGCGCGGCGCGCCAATAGCCAGCTGCAAAAGAAGGATGAATGGACAGGAAAGAAGAGGCAGAAGCATGATGAGGTGTCTCCACCTGCATTATGTTACGCACCAAATATGTGGTGCGTGCGTCGCTTGCAGCTGGTTTAACGTGCATGCACGAAAGCGATGTGTGTTTGATGGATTTGGCATGATAACGATGATGTCTACGCCACCAGCTAAACTTATTCTGCTGTAGCGAAAACATACCTAGCATTTTCTCGGGCAGAGCCCTATTTAAGACCATCTCCAACAGGCGCGCTATATCGCGGCGCGCTAAAACTAAAAATTCGCGCGCGGTAAACAGATAGCGCGCGCTGTGCCGATTTTTCCTCCGCCGGACGCGCTAATATGCAGCGCGTGCGCGGGCTGAAAAAATGGTGCTCCGCCAGGCGCGGCAAAATACAGCGCTGCGCGGCGCGAAAACAGATTTTTAGACTATTTTGCATTCACAAAGATCAAATAAACACACATTAATTCATGAAACAAATGACACAAAGTGCAATAACATCACATAGTTTAACAACGACACACAAAATGACGTAGTTCAACAATGACACACGACATATGGTTCAAATGGACAAAGTGGAACACATAAAATGCATATCACAAATGCATATCACACTTCCGCATTTTCCAAGTCAACACCTTCTTCTTCCTCCTCGTCATCTTGGGTTGAAGGAGGAATAGTAGCATTCATGGAAGACACGAAGCCTCCCGGTGGTGCTCCCATGCTCCCATACACACCACTCACCGAGCCTCCCATGGTCCCTCCAAACACTCCTCCATAGCTTGGTCCTCCCATGCCGGCCATGCCTCCATAGCCTCCCATGCCGGCCATGCCTCCCATGCCGGCCATGGGTATGCTTCCCATGCCGGCCATGCCTCCCATGGTGGGCATGGGCATGCTTCCCATGCCGGCCATGCCTCCCATGCCTCCTCCAAACGTCGGCATGCCTCCTCCAAACATGCCGGTAGTGGAAGTGTTCATGTTGGCTACCAACAATCTCTTTTTGGCCAACACTTCATCGCGAAGAAGGTTGATGTACTCCTTTTGCCTCTCATCCATATGGGAAGTGTCCATCAAGAAAAGCTTCCTCTCCTCCTCCGCTAGGCGTGCATGCTCCTCGGTGGCTTGCCTCTTCTCCTCCAAAGCCAACTTCCTCTCCTCGTTGGCGGCAATCCTCTCCTCCAAAGCGGCTCTCCTAGCTTCAATAGCATCCATAGCCTCTTTCTCCAAGTTTCGTTGCATCTTTCTATCTTCATTTGCTTGCAACCTTGCATTTGCAATCCTCTCCATAGCCATGGCAATGTCATCATCTCCGGCCTTCTTTCCCTTCATTTCCTTGGCGGTCTTCCTACCATGCACATTCCTCCGCCCATTGTTGACGGAGTGAGGAGTGGAGCTTCTCTTCTTCCCTTCATCACTTGAATCATCATCATCGATGATTGTTGCATCACCGGTAGCATTGGCCGCCATAGTTGCCGCATCCAACTTGCCGCGCGTCTTCCACTTCTCTTCATTCCCTAACACGTCATAGCAATGATGCAAGGTGAATGGCTTGCCAAGAATCTTGTTGCCTTTCTTGTTCTTCTTTCCCACATCCCTAAACAATCCTTGAGCCATGGAGTTCTACACATATGCGGAAAAGAAAATAGATGAGCCATATGAAGTAGAACCGTATTCTTCTCATATGAGCCATATGGTGAACATAGTAGAATGACTTACCCTATCATTCTCATTAGTGCCACTTGGATTGAGAACATCGATGTTGGCTTGCACGCCCGCCCATTTTTGGCAATCGGTGTTGATACCGGACCAACGGGACCGAAGTGAGCGCATGGTTCGCTCGATCCCACTTGTGTTTGTGTTGAAGTACTCCGTCATCCTCATCCAATATGTTTCTCTTGTTTGATCGGTACCGGTTGTTGGATCCATTCCAATTGTCAACCACGTCTTGCAAAGCAACTTGTCCTCCGCTATGGTGTAGTTGGCGGCCCGGCCGGGAGGGCGAGGTTCAATCAACCCTTCTCCTTCCTCATCTACATCCTCATATTCCTCCTCCCCATCAGCGGCTTCATCATGCAAGAACGAGGATCCAACATTCATTGTCTCCATGAATGCCGCATCATCCACTCTACATTGCAATGAAATTCATTACTATCGGCTAGGTATGAATCTAACCACAATTCGACAAAAAAGTAGTGTTTTTTCACCTCTCGGGCATTTCACCATCCACCATATGTGCGCCCGCGCGGCTGCCGGGACGGAGGCGTCGGCTGGGTCGGCGAGGAGGAGGAGGAGGAGGAGGCGCCTGGTTCGGCGCCGGAGGAGGAGGCCGTCGGCGGGGGACGGGCGCCTTCGCTTTCTTCGGCGGCGCGACGGCGGCGGGGCCGAGGTGCGGCCGCTTGGTCGACGGCGCCTTCCCCTCCTCGGCGCGGGCCGCGCGCTCGGCGCCCTGCGCGGCCATCCGCGCCGCGCGGCAGCCGCTCGCGTGCGCGCCTCGCGCGGCGGGACGAAGAGCGCGCGCGCAGCAGCCGTTGGGTTCCGCGCGCCGGCGCCGCCGCTAGGGTTTGGCGGTGGCGCGGCGGAAGTGGCGGCGGCGGAGGGTGGGACAGAGTAGGGAGGGGTCGGCGGGTTGCCGGAGGGGTCGTCCATCGTCGGGATCGCCGGCGGCGCGCGGAGACGACGGATTGGGCGCTCGGGGCAGCGACGCGGAAGAGGAAGTTTCAGCGCGGGGGATTTTTCGCGCTTGGACGAGCGTTGCCGCGCGTTGTAGCCGACGCTGCCAGATATGCCGCTCCGGTTTGTGCAAAACGCCGCGCGCTTCTGATTCTTACGGCGCCGCGCCGTCCACCGCGCCTGCTGGAGCGCCACATTCCCTCCCGCGCGCGCTATATCGGACGTTTTTATGCCGCGCGGCCTATATAGCGCGCCTGTTGGAGATGCTCTAACGCTTCAGCCTTCAGGTGTCCGGCTGCAGGTTGACGCACGCAGCGAAGCCGTCATGGGCCGTGGCCCGCCATCGCGTCTTCTTTCCCACAATCTTCTCAAACATAGTCGTCCGCTCACCTCCGGCGCCGGCCATACTGCCTGTTGCCGCCGCCCCGTCTTCCTCGATCGCAGCCCACCGCCTATCCGCTGCCAACCAGAGAAGTCCAGAACCAGAATGGTTTTGGTTTCGGCGGGGTGGGCACGTAGCGGAGGAGAGAAAGTTGAAGTGCATCGTTATCCACAACACAAGCAAGCATCTCGATGGAGCACTGCCGGCTGCCGCCGTCTTCTCTTTCAGCTTGAACCCATTTCCGGAAAGAAAGCACGCCAATGTGGCAAACAAGATGCATGTCGCGTCAGATCGCAAGTCAAAAGGCACACCGCGCTCATAATTGATCCTTTTGCTATAGACAGAACTTCCATGTTAGCCTGCCAGTCTATGAGGCCAACCCTAACCCGCCGCCTCCCTCTCCCGCCCCTCCCCTGGGCGGCGGCGGAGGCTCCTCCTCCCCCCGCGCCCCACAGCCACCCGCCACCCGCCACCCGCCGCCCGTCCCCTCAGCCGCTGCCGCTGCCGGCCGCGGCCCCGACCCCGGCGCTGGCCTCGGCCCTGGCCCCCGTGCCTCGGCCCCGGCCATGGCCTCGGTCCCGGCCTGGCTATGGCAGTGGTGGCGGCACCCCCTTCGTCGAATCGACGAGGGGGAGAAGAGGGTTTTCGCAGCGGCGTTCCATGGGAGGTGATTGTAATGTCCCAGGTTTAGAGACGATTGAGGGGTAGTTTTTAGAAAGGGATGTGCATTGCATTGTAAATTACGGGGAAATTTCGCGCTTATAAAACAAAACTGCATCAAAGGGGGACAGGTTTCTCTCTCGACACCTTACATGGTTAGGGTTTCGAGAGTGCGATGAACTTGTTCTTACTTATCTAAATTAGGGTTTTGAGAAGAGAAAAGTGATATTGCATTAAAATCTTAAGTTGCATGATTGAATTACAAGTTAAGTTGTTTGAATGAATTCAAACCAACTTTGAATTTGAATTTCAAATTCAAACATGAAATGATTATCACATAATTCAAATTTGAGATAATTTAACAAACAATTATCATTAAACAAGAATATAAGTAATACAACAATTACATAAAGCTCATTAAGGAAAACTTGAGCTTTATTGATAATCACACACATAATACATTGTCTTTACAATATTCAGAATTGAATTATGGAATTACAATACATTACAAGAATTGAATAAATAGAAACAGAAAAAGGAAAATTACAAGTTATTTAAATGACCTAAACTACATTGTGATCTTCATGGATTCTTTGATCAAGATGATCTTGAGTTCATCTTGAGCATCTTCTTGATCCCTGCACACATACACAACAAGCAAAACATTAAGCCAAGTGGCAAAGCCACTTGGCAGGTTAGAAAGAAATGGGATTGGTGGATAATATCAAGTCTGCCGAGCTGATCCACTCTCACAGCCAAGTGCAGGGCATCAGCAGACACACACACACAGCCTGCTCACATGGTTGTGTGCATGCAACACACACACACAGTGAGTCACCAAAGGGAAGGGCAGTGCTGTCGACCAGGAGAGCAAGTAGATGACCAGATAAAAGCTTTCCACCAGCAAACTTGCTTCACCCATCGACAGGCATCAGAGTAAGTGCTAGTTAGCAAGAACAGCAGCTCAAGAACACAAGAACAGGAAGAACAGCTTCACTGTTCAACCTGCTCAATAACCCACGTGAATCAAACCAAGATCACAAGCTCACAAGGAGGAGCAGGGGCAAGCACCAATTCATTGCTCGAAGCAAAACCTCTACACCAACATCAAATTCTAGGAGCTGGAGTGAGGTATACAAATCATCATGAACAAACCAGATGGTTTTGTTCATATATAAGCATATGCACCAATCACACACAAGCAAGAGGGTGTGATACCCAATTTGTGTCATCATCTGGCTACTAAGCCATATGGTGCAAGCAAAGGTAGTAAGGCCACTAGTAAATCATCTAATGGGAACAACAACTATGAAAATCAATGCATAACTGAAGAAATCCAGCAAGAGATGAAGGCACAAGCTAGCCTAGCTACACACTTAGCACCTACAGCTAGTCAGGCCATCAGACATAGACAAATCCTTGTCTATTTGATTTCAACATCAAGGGCTACTGGCAATCCAATAAATGGATCACCCAGAAAGCATTTAGTGAGCCACAGCAAACCAACAAGAGGGGAGCTACCCTAGGGCAGCATATGATTACTGCCAGAGTCACCTCAACCACTAAAACAGACAAACCACCAAGCCAAGCACAAATATCATCACCCAGATTGGGTTCAAAGAAGAGCTAGGGTCCCCAACCACTGTTGGCATCCCTCTAGCTCAATCAAGCTAATTACAAGAATCATCACTGCAAGCAGTTCATCTCATTTATCTATTAAACAAGGACAAGCTATACAGATAAATGAAGTTCCCAAATCATCAATAACTTGAATACTTACACATGATCCAAGGGATCACTGCAAGCAACAGCAATTGCTTGAGCCAACCACTACACACACCAGCACTAGCTGGTAATCACACACAGCTCAAATTAAGCATTGGTAAGGTACCAGATGGAGCACCACACCTTTTTATTAGCAGCTGATGATCATATGATCATCAGAGTCTGCTATAGCATATCAGCACATGTTAGAGCATCACTGAGCAACAGAGCATGGACCAGATAATTAAAAGGCCACAGTTAATCAACTATTGCTTCACAGATAATCAAATGAATGATTTATAATTGTATCCAGAAGCACATCAAAGGCTTGATGAACCACTGGATCAAGATACACAAGTAAAACACATAGCATTCATCACTGAAGAATTCTATTAAGCCAATAGCAATGCTCAATTGAGCATGCTCATGAGTTTGAGCACAAGAAATAGCACACCATGACACTGGCACTTACAAAAATCGCCAGGAATACACACAGTAATCACAGCAAGGGCAAATAGTTGAATACACTTGATGATCTAGCAGTAATAGCATCAAGGACAAGATCACAGAGATAGAATTAAGCAAGAATTGCAAACATAAGCAAGCTCAGAGCATAGGAATCTTGCACAGAATCATGTATAGCATGGCAGGATAGCACAGCAGTAGTAACCATGGCAGTAGCAGGCCAGCAGATTTACAGCAGCAGCACAGTAGCATAGCAACACAAGCACAGTAGCACATGAACAGGCTAGCAAGGCACAGCAGCAGCGCATCGTCACGGCAAGCATCTCAACATGGAGATGCAGGCCAGTGGCTGAGCAAGACGAAGAGGATGAGGAGATAAGTGAGCAGAGCAGAGAGGGAGAGTAGGAGGCGATGGATACTAACCGGTGAAGCGAAGCGCAGGGCACGGCCATGGCGGCCATGGCGGCACACGCCGAGGACGCAGCGGCGCCGAGCCAGAGCCAAGCCATGGCGGCTCCACGGCACCAGCCACCACCACGGTCAGAGCACGGCGGCGCCACGGCATGCGAAGCGTCGGTGGCGACGAGATCGCCACGGCACTCCACGCCGAGCGACCGCAGACGAAGGGGGGCAAGGCGAGCAGGCGGCGCTTCACAAATCGCCGCGGTGGATCTGAAGCGCCGTTGAACGGCGGTTCAGATGCGCCATATCTTGCCGGCGGCGACGGCCGGAGATGGCCGGAACAATTCGGTGAAAGGGGCGGCGACGCGGGGGTCGCCGCAGCCCGTGAGGGCTAGGGTTCGTGCGCGAGTGGGGGAGAAGGGGTCGGTGCGACCGACCGAGCCACAAGTGGCTCGGGTTAGGGTTAACCCGCTGGGCCACCCTGACAGGTGGGCCCAGGGGCAAATATGTCTTTTCGTAATTCCATTAAATACAAAAACTTTGGAATTTTATAAGAAATGATTGATAGCTCTAAAAAAATAATTAAAAATATGAAAATAGATCAGCATAAAATTCTCTATCATAATATAATAAAAAAGAGAATTTTTGAAGACAATTAAGAATAAGTCTTCATTTGATGATTTCAATAATCATTTAAATCCCACATATAATTTTCAATAATAAAAATTAGACCATTAATACCTTTGGACTTTAAAAACACCTTGACAACATTTCAAGGTTGTATTTTACTTTAAATAAAGTATCCCCAAATTATTCTTAGTATTAACCTCTTACATAAAATAATAACGACATCGGAAGGGGGGGAAAAACCCTAAAACTGGAATCATGCATAATTGCTTCTTTAACCATTGCCCTTATCGGACAATGATGCTATTTTTCAGAACCAGCGGACAAGGGTCAGTCCACACCATCCAACTGCAAAACTTTGCAGTGTTCTGGCAAGTTCATCACTTGCTCATGTCATTTGAGTATCTTTATCAAATTACTTGCAAAGTACTATGATTATCACTATTGCATAAAAACCAAAACCACTACTTTCATAACTATGAATATGACTATGTGGTGGGCAATGGAACCATGGATTGTGTTGATATGGTGGAGGTTCCATTGCAAGGGTTTATATCCATCTAGGATTAAAACAACAAATGTCGTCCAGTGATTCTTGTGCCGTAATACCCGTGTTAACCATAAGATCTGGAGTGGGACGGAATAGTCAATTGTATTTCCACCTCTTGTACATCAACGGATGCGCTTACCGTAGACACTTGACCCAGAGTTGGGCAAGCGGTGGGGTGGGGATCCCATTCTAATTCCCCACGGTAAGTGGTCTATGATGGGTTGCAGCCTACCGACGAAGGAGTTTGGTTAACGAGTCCCAGACTGTCGTCGTGGTCGGGGTCCATCCTTAATTGGTATAAGCGGACCGACGAGGACCCAGGGTCGGGGTTTGCAACAAAGGGTGGGTGTGCGAGGTAGCGGAGGAATATGATTGACTACGACCTTATACCGGGCCTCACACCATAGGAAGTGTGGACGGGAAAGCTGCCCGGTTGGCACCAAGGTTAAGATCTCTTATGGGTAAAGCAACACACCTCTGCAGAGTGTAAAGAACCGTGACCTGTCACTCCCTGTTCCGGGATATGGAACTACGAACGCGGCCGGAAAGGAGCTCCATGAAGTTCTAATAAACCGGTGAAGGCTGACGGACATAGCTCTTTGAAATAAAAACAATCTCTTGAAGAAATGTTTATCAAAACCTGCATTGGTATTAGACTTTCTGATCTAATATCGTAGCTAGTGCATTAAACACCTCTTTCCTATAATGAATTGTTGAGTACGCTCGTACTCATCCCACTCTTAAATCCCTTGCTTAGATTGTTTGAATCGTCTGGAGGAGGACTACGACAACCCTGAAGGAGCCGAGATCATCGTCTATGAAGAACCAGACCTCTCTGGAGGTATTGAAGGCGTAGACTACCTCGTAGTCTACGGAACCGGGGAGGCTTCAGGAGGAGATCAAGCCTAGAAACATCGAGTAGTAGTAGTAGCCGAGCAGCACGAACTCTTAATACTTAGCTGCTCGAGAGAATAAATGTATAACTTACTGAGACTTCTATATTGTAAGCTAAGTTGGGTTCGCCTCGAACCCAGGAGTATTCCTCTTAGGACCCAAGAGGAGCTCCGAGACGATATGTGTATTATGCTTGTAATAATAAGTGAATGAGTTATGGACCTGCTATGTTCTGTTGTACTACTCGAGGGATGTAATATTTGCGGAATGGTACTTCGTGAATGTTATATCAACGACCGGCATACTACAACATGCGAGTGGTATGCGGGGTCACCACGGTTGGTATCGAGCAAAAGCTTTGACCTTAGGTTGGAACCTAGTAAATGGGACCGAACGTTAGGAGTCAAATAGGACTAGTAAAGAATTCTCTAAAAATATGGTGTATATTCAATTGAGAATAAAACAATCATATCTTTTAATGCGATAATTCTTTATTATCTCTATTATGATGCATTATTACTAATCTTATATTCTTTCTATTTTCTACAGCCCACAATGGCAAGTTCACGTCCGGGACGAAACGTGAAAGTAATGGATTCCACACCGAGTGAATATGAAGGAGGACTCGCGAGATATTCTTCGTGCCATGTTACTCGGAATTTGGGTGTGATCCCCGTGATTCAAGTAAAGAAATACATGTACTATGATGGTACTCGTATTGGCCAAGTGTAGGGTAGGGCTACGACTTCCCGAATCTTTGGGAATGAGCGTAGTAATGCCGGCAGGGGAAGCCGGAACTATGAACACAACCTACCATATAGCCGTTATGAGAGCCATAACCGATATTCGGGAGCATAAGACGAAAGAGCTTATGGGTTCCGAATTCACACACATTCCTCATATGGAGGAGGACAATGATCCCATGCTGAACCATTTCAAATATGCCAAACGCAAACCAGCAGAAGCAGCAAAATACATGGACAATAGTCGCAACTTATTATCATTGTTCTTTCAGTTGAACCGTCATTTGGCGGGAGAAATTGATACAATGCTTGAGGAGTTTACTGAACCCAAGGAGGAGACAAAGGGGAAGGAACCTATG
The DNA here is from genome assembly GCF_022539505.1 of Lolium rigidum. Classification (NCBI taxonomy): domain Eukaryota; kingdom Viridiplantae; phylum Streptophyta; class Magnoliopsida; order Poales; family Poaceae; genus Lolium; species Lolium rigidum. The sequence continues at coordinate 71,093,188 of NC_061509.1, forward strand.
GAGAATGAGGTGCACACACCAGTTTACTCAGCTGGTGACTACATTAGTATTGACCACCCTGAACGAGAAACTACACCCATTACACCCGGGAACTATCTTAGTAGTTCCTATAGAGGATATGAGGGTGGAGAGGAATCCGGAAACAATCAGCGTTCCGTGACTCCTATAGAGAACTCCACGGGTTGGCGTTGGGGGTCTGATACTGGAACTCATAGTACCTCAGCGTATTATGATGGGGAGATGAATGAAGATGCCACGACCCAGCACCGAGTTATCCGTGGAATGGGGAAGAAGTTGGAGGGTATCCGACACGAGGTTGAGTCGGATACGAATGTAGGAAATACCTATGGTGTAGGTACAGGGGAGTACACCCGATGGGTGGACTACGATGCACTGAATGATCAGTTCGTGAACACTGATTTCTCCCTAGGATCATCATCTGATTCCGACTACCAGCCAACGGAAGACCTTATGTTCCAGGTTTTGTCAGGAGAACGACACGTTCGACCGGATGGAAGCCTGGAATGTATCGGGAGTGAAGATCGACTAGAGACTACCAAGGAAAGCAGGACTACAATACACAAGTACCACGTGTATTGTAGTGTGTAATATTTTGTAGAAATTTGTACATATACTTTAATAAGTGAGTTTGCATACTCACATCGACTTGAGTATTGTAATAAGACCACTTAAGTATGTAAATATATGGTATATGTTTTGTATGATTTGGATTTGCTTCTTGATTTCCATTGCGTGACTAGTTCTGTGCACAATGTTGAGCTCAGAAAACTTGCACATGGAGTAATTATGAGTGTCATCTTGTGTTGCAGAACTAGGGGGTTATGTCGGGACCAGTAGGAGAGGAGAGCGAAGCGCAGCGCATGGAGCGCGAGGCGAAGCAAAAGGAAGAGGCTGACGAAGCAGCCAGGAATCAGTTTCCACCAACACCACCACCCATGACGCAGCAGAATTTCGTCCAATACATGCAATTGGTGGAGGAGAGGCAACGTATTACGTTGGAGCAGCAGAATAAATTCTTTCAGGAATTGCTGCAGCAGAACAGAGTTGAGAGACCTGAGAATCAGGGAGTCACCTTATCAGACTTCCAGAATACCAAGCCTATATCTTTTGCATACGCGCCCGAGCCAATGGACGCGGAAGATTGGCTTATGGACACTGAGCGAAAGCTCAATACTGTTGGTTGCAACGACCAGGAGAAGGTTCGTTATGCTACACATTTGCTGTGTGGACCTGCCGCATCGTGGTGGGACAATATTGTAGCCGTTTATCCGGCTGAGAAGGTATTTACCTGGGAAGAGTTTAAGAGGAAGTTCAGGGAATCCAATGTCCCTGAAAGTATTGTGGAACTGAAGCGTCGAGAATTTGAAAGTCTCGAGCAGAAGGACAAGGCCATCCTGACTTATGTCAGGGAGTTTTCAAAGCTGTCCCGGTATGCTGTTGAAGAAGTCAACACCGAGGACAAGAAGAAGAAGAGGTTCTTGAGGGGGTTAAGTCCCCAGTTCAAGGTACAACTCCGTATGATGAGGGCGACGGAATTCCAAGAGTTGGTGGATGCAGCCATCACTCTTGAAGATGACTTCAAACAACTGCAAGATGAGAAGAGGAAGAAGGCCAAGTTTGAGCCTAAGAGGTTTGTTAGCAACAAGCCCAATACCAGCTTGAGTTTCAAGCCAAGGTACAACAACAACAACAACAACAACAACCAGAGGAGGAACCAAGGATATCAGTCTGCAAACCAGATTATATGCCATAACTGTGGATTCAAAGGACATGTCGCGAAAGATTGTAAGAAGCCAAGGATCATATGCTTTGGTTGTCGCCAGGAGGGGCATATGCTGAAGGACTGCCCCAAGAGAAATACTGGAGGAGGTCAGTCAGGAGGAGGAAGCCGAGGAGGGAACTGGAAGAACAAGAAACCCTTCGGCAAGTTGAACTGCACCGGCCTCGGAGGAGGTGGTTAACTCCGATCAGAGCGGTGATAGGTACGCTCCGGATACTCACTCATCCCGGCAAAGTACTTTTTGATACTCGGTGCAACTACATCATTCATTTCTCAGCAATTCATCATCAAACATGGGATTAGTTGCACTAAGTTAGATACACCCATAACTATACTTTCAGCGGGGGGAACGATAGTAGTAACCCATACCAAAAAAAAACAAGTCATTATGATCAATAAGTGCGCATTTGACGCAGACCTGTTCATTTTACCGATGAAAGACATTGATGTCATTCTTGGTATGAACTGGTTAGAAGCTAACGGAGCATTGATCGACTGTGTGAACAAGACAGTGTCTTTGAAAAGCCCCGATGGAAGTAGAATGATCTACCAAGGAGACAAGCATACACAGATCGAAGTCGAGCTACAGCTGAACAGCATGAAGGAGGTGGATATACCTGTAGTAAATGAATTCCAGGATGTGTTTCCTAAGGAATTACCTGGAATGCCACCAGATAGGGAGATAGAATTCACTATCGACCTAATTCCAGGAACAGCTCCGATTGCTAAAGCACCATATAAGATGGGGCCTAAGGAGTTGAAAGAACTTAAGGAGCAATTGGATGACTTGGAACAGAAAGGATTTATACAAGAAAGTGTTTCACCATGGGGATCACCTGTAATCTTTGTGGATAAAAGAGATGGTGGTAGAAGGATGTGCGGAGACTACAGGAATTTGAACAACGTCACAATCAAGAACAAGTACCAAATTCCAAGAATACAAGATCTATTTGATCAAGTTAGAGGAGCGGGAGTCTTTTCCAAAATTGATCTAAGATCCGGTTATCACCAGATAAAGATCAAGAAGGAAGACGTTCCGAAAACTGCCTTTGTTTCAAGGTATGGACATCATGAATACCTTGTAGTGCCATTTGGATTAACCAATGCCCCAGCAATTTTCATGAATCTTGTCGTCGTGGTGAACAGACAGATGCCATAGGATGGCTTAAGTTGGGGCCGAATGGACGCAAGAGGATTCGGGGGAGGGTTTGTGATTAGATGGGATGAACTTCCGGATGGTTTCCTCAAGAACTTAGCCCAGGCTAGAGGTTGAAGAAGAAAGACATAAGGAAGAACTCGCTCTAGATCATCATCTTTATTGATCTCAACAGGCTACAAGTTTCTCAGTACAAGCTATTCTGTGTTCATGCGCGATCCGTGCGTAAGAAGGGCTGCCCCCTCTCCTTATATAGGGGAGAGGTGGCTTACGAGGCAAGAAACCCTAATGGCATCTTTGACTAGACAAACTACTTTACAAAGCTACTTTAATCATAGAAGACACCGGAGCCCTCTTTAATCGGAGACGCCGACGTCCTCCGGCTTCTTTGACCGTCATCCTTCTCTTTATCGTCGGCCCTTCGTCTAAAGTTACTTTGCTTAGCTCATCTTTGTCCTCTAGGTCCGGAGAGAATCTTTGACCAGTCCCGCCGACCTGCTCGTCCTTCCGGAGATCCGGTATCTTCTTACCGATTCCGGTATACCCCTCTTGGGGATACCGGCTTAGCCTCACTTAGCTAAGTTCCTATCTTTAAGTTCCGGTACGAACATTAAACCGGTATCTTGATGGCTCAAACCATCCGGTTTGGCATGCCTTTGGCATACCGGGGGTCATCCCCCCAACATTAGTCCCCGAAGCTGGTATAGTCTGGTGGATCCTATCCAACAGACCATGCCAGGTTCTTTCTTTTTAGGATACCGGTTTAATCTATCTGTCCTTAGATTTGGATCCGGCATCTTTGCCCAGATCAGCGCTATCTTTTCTCTTAAGGTATTATCCGGTATCTTATCCTCCGGCATCTATGGTCATTAAATACTTCCTCGGCGGTGTCGAGAATATTTTGCGTCCCGCGCCTGTCAGTGACATGCGCACTGTGACTGTCGTAGCAGTGTCAGTTGTCACTTCGTTTCGACTCCCGCGCGCTCATTTAATGCACCACTGCGGATCCCACTAACTGCTCTGGATCTCGTGTGCGCCTCCGTGTGGCCACCTCCTTTCTCGCGTGTACCTCTTCGCCACGTGGCGGCCCGCGGCGCGAACCGTCGCGGCCCGCGAGGCGAACCGCCGCGGCCCAGCGGTTTTCAGCCCATCTTCTCTCTCCTTTATAAGCACAACTCGCCCCTTCTTCTTCCTCTTCTTCGCATTCCTCTTCCTTCGCGCACAGTGCTTCTCGCCTCTGTGCCTCCGCCGCTCTTCTTCCGCCGTCGCTCGCACCAGCTCCGGCGCCCGACGAACTCACGCCGTGCCTCCGCCGGACTTCGCTGTGCAGGAGGCCCTAGCAGCAGTTCCACCGCACCCGCTGCATTCACGCTTCATCGCGAGCTTCTCCGCCTCACCGTCGACGGAGCTCGTCGGCGACCGTAGGTCCGTTCCAGCACCGGCGAACATCTTCCTCTGCGACTGCGCCGCTCCAGGTTGGTACCAATCTTGCTTTGCTCGCTATTTGCTTGCTTTTCAGATCTTGGGTCTTCGGTGTTCTTATTTCCTCTTTTTTCTTTGGTTTTCTTCTTACTCGTAGATCTTCACGCGGGGTTCAAGTGTGGGATTTCTGTTTTTTCACCTTCCCATTCCATGTCCGACGAATCTTCCTCCGCATCTTCTTCTTCTTCCCCTTCCGTTAGACACCGTGATCAATCTCCCGGTGGATCCAACGCTCCAGATCCGATGGAGACCGATTCCGGCAACCAGCAGGGATCCGGTAGCCACCAAGAATCCGGTGGACCTCTAGAATCCGGTAGCTTTAGCCAAGCTTCCGGTAGCCAAGAGGCGAGTAGTTCTGGCGAAGCATCCGGTAGCTCCAGCCAATCATCCGGCGCCGAGCCTTCCCCAATCACCCGCGGAGCCTGGATGGGCTCCAGTGTCACTGAGTTCGAGATCGATTGGTTATACCGGTCTCGACGGATTCCGGAAGGAGTTTCTTGCCGGATTCCTGACGATGAAATCGAACCGGACCCTGAACCCGACGAATATGTTGTCTTTCTTGCTCACTTTGAGCGTGGCTTCGGCCTTCCAGCCTCCCCTTTCTTTCGTGAGTTCCTAGATTTCTACAAACTCCAACCTCACCACCTTCCTGGCAACGCCATCTTCTACCTCTCTTGCTACGCCACCTTTATGGAGGCCTATATCGGCATTCGTCCCACTCGTGAGACGTTTGCCCGCTTCTTTGCTCTTCGGATCAATTCCGTTCAGGGCAAGGATATTCCTAAACCCAAACCCCCGTTCAATGCGGGTCTTGCATCATCGGCTCCCGTCAAGGGAGCCCCTTTTTTAAGTTTTCCGGCCTCGAATCCTGCCGGTTGTGGCAAGGGACTTTCTTCTACGTGAAGAACACCGGCCGTGCCGATCTTATCGATCTTCCTCCTTTCGAAGCGGGGCCTCCCAGCAGGACCAACTGGAGCTACAACCCGAAGTCTGATCATGCTGAAACTAGCCGGGTGGTACGCTTCTTGGCCTCTTTGAAGAAGGAGACCAACATCTGCTCGGATGATATCATCCGCACCTTTATCTCACGCCGGGTGCTTCCTCTGAAGCGCCGTGCGCATAGGATGAGCGAGATGTACGGCCCAGGCGATCCTACCAAGATCACAGGCCGCCCGCTTAGCAAAAGGGATGTCGTTCGCAAGGCTAAGCAGATTTGCCAAACTGCTATGCCATCTGATTGGGAATGGGGCCTCCTCCCCCTCAGCACTGATAACCCTCCAACCCAAGAAGTAAGGGATTATGCGACAGGGGTTGTTTTTAGCCGGTAACTTTCTGCTCTTGCTAATCTTACTTTTTTCATGTTTCAGGCCAAGGACCGCTTCCCCCTCATCGAAGCAGAGCGGCGAGGACCTTGCCAGAAACGCGCCCTTGACTCCTTCGACCCAGATCCCTACATTTTCTGGAAGGATTTGAAGATGGGCAAGACTCCGGCAGCGCACCTTGGCCGGTCTCCGCCAAAGCCAACCGGGTCCGCTGACGACTTGACCACGCTTGAGGTACTCTCTTTTCCGGTTTCCTTTATCTTCCGTTATCGTTTTCCTGCGAAATGCTTCTTAGCCATGCTCAATCCATAGATCCATGAGCGCATGCCGCCCCTGCGCGCCGAGGCGGGCTCTGAGTTTGTGGACAAACTCATGGCCCAGGGCCAAAAGAACAAGCAGCCGGCTTCTGATGCCGGTGGCAGCCAGGCTCCTCCCTCCAAGCGCTTCCGGACCAAGCCCGTGGGGGAGAAGCAGGTGCGCATGCGTTGCTACGGGCGCAAGGCGATGCCAACCTCTTCCGGGTAATTTACTCATTTTCCGGCTTGCCTCTTTTTCGCCAAGTTCTTTTTCCGGTTTCTCTTTTCCAACCATCTTTTTCTCTTTTTCTCAGCCCTGCGCTCAAGCTTGGCCCAAGACAATCGGGCTCTGAAGACTCCGCAAGGACTTCAACCCCTCCTCCTCGCTCAAGCCCGGCACCACCTGGTGCCGGTAACACCTCTGCCTCCCTTTCGGGGGGCAACAAATTCGGGGCGTGCGGCCCCTTCATCATCAGATCACCGCACGGAGGAGGATCCTTCCTTCCCTCCAGAGACCCAGGATACCGGCGCCAGCAACATCGGCGCCGGAGAAGAAGAAGCTGCCGGGCGGGCGGAGCCTCCTGCTCCTCCCGTCCTTGAAAAGACAACCACTTCCGCACCGGAATCTTCCGCGCCGGGAGGTCCCAAGCCGGGTGATGCGCCCAGCGCTCCCGGTCTCCACGAACCATCCTTATGCCGCCGCCAGGTGCTCCTCGCGCCAAACCTCTTGGGGCCACTTCTAGCGCGCCGCCGCCCAAGACCTCCAAGCTTATCAAGGGGAAGGCGACGGCCTCCAGCGCCCCTTCCGGCGGCCAGCAGCCTCTGGTGCTGCACGTCTCCAAGGCCGCCAGGGATACCGCCACGAAGGCCACCGGTCTTCTTGGCCGTATCACTGAGTTCCAACGCCGAGGCCGAGACCTGGGGCATCTCCTGCCCTACGCCCAGAAGTGGAACGCCGCGGACATGACTCCGGCGACCCGCGGCTTGGGCAAGGACAGGCTGCCGGCACCTGATCCAGTTGGGGACCGGTCGTCCGAGGAGCATTTCATGCGGCTCCGCAGCGCCGTGAAAGAGCTTGACAGTGCGTGGTATGATGCCACGAACAACTTGATGGTACGTTTTTCTAACTTTCCTTAATTGCTACCGGTTTCTTTGCTTCCGGATTTGTTTTATCTTTTCTTTAGTTTCATGCCGGTTTTTCTCTTGTCTATCTTCCCAGTCCCCGAGTTTTGTGGTGAGAGCGCAGCTTTTAGCGCAAAACTTAACTTAAAATCTTAGCGCAAAACCGGCACTGCCAGTCCCCGAGTTTCGGGTTAATAACTTTGTTCTTAGCGCGAAACTTAGCTTAAAAACTTAGCGCAAAACCGGCACTGCCAGTCCCCGAGTTTCGGGTTAAGAACTTTGTTCTTAGCGCAAAACTTAGCTTAAAAACTTAGCGCAAAACCGGCACTGCCAGTCCCCGAGTTTCGGGTTAAGAACCTTGTCCTTAGCGCAAAACTTAGCTAACCTCTTTTTCTTGAACAGCTCACGGCTGACGCTCGGAAGGCCCTCTTCGAGGAGCTCTTATGGGAGCACCGGGAGCTCGCTGAGGCACACGACAAGTGCCAAGGTAAATTTTTGTTTTGCCGGCATCTTCCTTACCGGAAACCTTTCCCTCCTAACATTCGCAATTTCTGCTTAACAGTGATCCCGGAAGCTTCCATTAACGCTCTCAAGGAGCAGCTCGCCACCGCCCAACGTATAACTTTTCTCCTTTCTCCTGTTAACTTGATTTTCTTCTCATGTTTATTAGCATGATCTTGTTAACATCTTCTTTTCCGGGTTGCAGTGGAGAAGGACCAGCTCATCCGGCAGCATAAGGAGGAGCTGGACGCCCTCAAGACCAGCCACCGGGAGCTCAAGACCCAGCTCATCCAACTGGGGCTTGACCATGCCAAGGCCCTCGAAGCCGCTGAAGCTGATGCAGCGGCCAAGATGGAGGAGGCTCTGGAGGACGCCGGTAATGCCAACGTGGTGCTGCTGGCTGAGCTGGAGGAGGCGGCCAAGGCCCGGAAGGGTGCTGAGGAGAAAGCCGCGCGGCTGGAGGAGGAGCAGAAAGTGTGCAACCAGCTGATCCTGCAGACCGACGCGCTTGCCTACCGTGAGTCCCTTACCTTCGCGTACTTTGACTATTGCCTACGAGGCTTTTTTCCTCCGTTCCCATTTTCTTTTCGCTATCTTTCCTTCCGGTTTCCGGACTCTTTTCCTCCGGTCTCTTTTTATGCCGGATTCTTTTCCTTAGCCTTTTTCTTTCTTTGCATAGGCCTGTTTCCGGACTCCCAGAAGTATGCTGTCAAGAAGGTTGACGCGCGCCGCAAGGACCAAGGCCAAGCAGATCTTGTCGTGGCATGGACGCCCAATGACCATCTGGTCGCGCTCAACGCGCGGGTGTCCCATATGCGCGCCATTGATCGCAATTTATCTGACATTCCTGATGTAGCTACCCAGCTCTTCAGGACCCTGTGGCCTGGCGAAGAGGTGCCTGATACCTTCTCCCTTATCGGCCGACCGTCTCAAGGGCGCCGGCAAGAGGATCCGCGAGTGGCGGTGCTCGCTGCCCGCGCCGGGAGCAGATGCTGCCCTCCGCGTCGCTTGTTCCTGGTACCCGGAGCTCGACCTGGGTGCCCTCACCGGAGTGCGCGAATGCGCGGAAACTGATTCGGACCCGATCCTCACCGCTAAGCGGCAGGATTGTGCGTACCATATCGCGGAGTACGCCGAGATGCGCACCTTCATCCCTCCCCCTCCTGACGTTCAAGATTATCTTGATGAGGAAGAGGATGAAGCCGAGGAGGAGCCTCTTGACGACGTTGGTACTGGCGATGCTCCTCCGGAAGCCCCTGCTGCCTGATCACATGTCCTATAATTTACCTTGCTGTGCTGTGTGGCCCTGCGTGGCTTAAAACAATGTTCCGTTAAATTCTGCCCCGGTATGCCGGGGCTTATGATGTAAAACTTAAGTCTGCTTGTGGTTGCCGTACAACATTTTGTGCCGGTATGTTATACCGGTGCTAATTATCTTATGTTTGCTTTAGCACATTTGCTCATGGTTTTGCTTTTATCCTGCACTGCAAAGATTTCCAAATTGTTCCCGCATTCAATTTGATGCACACTTGGTTCTTTTGCCTTGGCTCTGCCTGCCTTCTCCGGGCGTTCTTTGGCGTATGAGCACAAGGTTCTTTCACCAAACAAGCATTTTCTTGAACTTAGAAATAACTTCGAAATTTTGCAAAAAACCGGGTTAACCGGGTTAGTTAAATTTTCCGGATTGTTCTTTCCTGCTCTCTCTCTCCGCAGTTCATGTGCTTATCCCCTACCGGTTTATCTTGCTTGCCATGAAGCCGGTTTGCGGACAGCAGCGAGTCGAAGACTCCGGTAGGGTTTAGCACACTACTAAACCGGAAAGAAAAACGTTCAATAAGCAACCGGTAAACTGAAAAAATAGACAAGTTACATGCAATCTTATTGGGGTAATCCCCGAGACTCATTCAATATTCCGGCATCTTTTATTCATAGCATATAAGGTACAAAAAAGGAACTTCTTACACCACCACTTCAAGAGTAGAAAGGACGCAACAGAGCTACGTTCCATGGACGCTTACTCTCCTCTCCGGACTTGTCCGCCTTTCCTTCTTTCCACTCCTGTGCATCAATTAGGTAGTATGCATCATTGTGAAGCACCTTGCTTACAATGAAGGGACCTTCCCATGGTGGCAAGAGCTTATGCTGGCCTTCAGTGCGCTGCACTAGGCGAAGTACAAGATCTCCTTCCCGGAAAACTCTTGGATTAACTTTCCGGTCATGATAGCGTCTGAGGTTTTGCTGGTAAATGGCTGTTCTTGCCAAAGCCAGCTCTCTTGCTTCTTCTAGCAAGTCCACATCATTTTCTCTGGCCTCTTTGACCTCTTGCTCAAGTATAGAGCTGTACTCTTGGTGAATCATGGATGATGTCGGTTGGTATGACCGCTTCTCGCTCCATAAACCATGAAGAACGGAGTGTATCCGGTAGACCGGTTTGGAGTTGTTCTTATACTCCACAAGACTCGATGGTATCTCATCAAACCAACACCCTGGTGATTTTTCCACCGCGTCAATGAGTCTGGGTTTGATACCGGAGAGTACCAAAGCATTCATTCTTTCCACTTGGCCGTTGCCTTGTGGGTGTGCCACCGAGCACAAATCCAACCGGATATTCTTATCCTCACAAAACCTTTTGAACTCACCTTGAGCAAAGTTGGTTCCATTGTCAGTAATAATGCTGTGCGGGTATCCATACCGCAAAATGACATCTTTTAAGAACTTCACTGCTGTGTGCCCATCACATTTTGCGACAGGTTTCACTTCTACCCACTTGGTGAACTTATCCACCATAACCAAGATGAGGGTCATGCTGCTTCTTGCAGTCCTGAATGGGCCAACCATGTCAAGGCACCAAACGGCGAACGGCCACGTTAATGGTATTGTCTTTAAACCGGACGCTGGGGTATGATTTTGCTTGGCGTACCTCTGGCACCCGTTGCATTTTCTTACCAAATCCTCAGCGTTCTCCAAAGCAGTGGGCCAGTAAAACCCATGCCGGAATACTTTTGCTACCAGTGCCCTTGATGAGGCATGATGCCCACATTCCCCTTGGTGAATTTCCTCAAGCATTTCTTTCCCTTCTTCCGGTTCCACGCATCTTTGAAGGACGCCGGTAACGCTTCTCTTGTACACTTCACCATTGATGAACGTATACGCCTTGGACCTTCTTTGGATTCTCCTTGATTCATTTTCGTCAGCCGGCAAGGTGCCGTTGATCAGGAATTCCTTAATAGGTTTAACCCAGGACGGAGTCTCCCGAACCAGGAATACCGGTACGTCTATGTCCATGCTATCTACCAACATTGTTTCTTCCGGTACCGGCGCGGCAGCGTTCGATCTTATCGGGACAGTCCCCGAGCTTACCGGAACAGTCCCCGGGTTTCCTTCGTCGATATCCATTGGTACAATATGTGACTCCGGTACGAAAATTGATTCCGACTCTGGACTTGGCTTGATTGATGGTACTCTCAGGTGTGCCAAGGCTATTCCGGGAGGAATTTCTTGTCGGGATGAGCCTATCTTGGACAAAGCATCCGCGGCTTCATTTTCTGCACGCGGTACATGGTGAAATTCACAGCCTTCGAAGAAGCCGGCAATCTTTTGCACGTGAAACCGGTACGAGGCCATGTTGGCATCTTTTGCGTCCCAGTCCCCAGAACACTGCTGCACCACAAGGTCTGAATCGCCATAGCAAATGATCCGGTGTGCACCGATTTCTTTTGCGACTTTAAGCCCATGGATCAAGGCCTCATATTCAGCCGACATTGTTTGATGCCCCGAAATGCACTTGTAAAACATACCGAAGATGATCTCCCTTGGTGAGGTTAGCACCACACCGGCACCTAGACCCTCCTTGAGCTTGGATCCATCAAAGTGCATCTTCCAAGTATTCCGGCCTTCGATCCGGGGCTTGTATTGCATTTCCGCCCAATCGACCAAAAAATCAGCTAAAGCTTGCGATTTGATGGCGTCTCTCCTTTCGTACACCGGAACATATGGTGATATCTGTATTGCCCATTTAGCAATCCTGCCGCTAGCATCCTTGTTGCACATGATATCGGAGATGGGTGCTTCACTCACTACCTTCATAGGATGTTCCTCGAAGTAGTGCTTGAGCTTGGTGGCGGCCATAAACACGCCATAGGTCATTTTCTGGAAGTGCGGGTAGTTTTGCTTTGAGAGGGAGAGCACCTCGCTCAGGTAGTATACCGGCCTCTGGACGGTTTTTCCTTCCTCTTCTCTTTCTACTACCACAACCACACTCACGACCCGGTTGGTTGCTGCTATGTATAATAACATCGGTTCTCTTTCCAACGGCGATGCCAATATTGGCGCGGTAGCTAACATCGTTTTCAGCTCCTTGAATGCTGCGTCTGCCTGGGGGGTCCAGACGAACTTATCGGATTTTCTCATTAAGGCATATAACGGCAAGGCCTTTTCTCCTAACCTGCTTATGAACCGGCTTAGCGATGCTAGGCTTCCGGTAAACTTTTGTATGTCCTTCAGATCCTGTGGTACCGTCATTCTCTCGATTGCCCGGATCTTTACCGGATTGACCTCAATGCCTCGGCTTGAGACAAGGAAACCCAAGCAGCTTGCCGGCAGTGGACACCGAAAGTACATTTTGTCGGATTGAGTTTCATCCGGAACCTTCTTAAGTTATCGAATGTTTGCAGGATATCATCTATTAGGGTATCTTTTACCTTAGTTTTTATCACGATGTCATCCACATACACCTGCACATTCTTTCCGATTTGATCAAACAAACATTTTTGCATACAGCGCTGGTATGTTGCACCAGCGTTGCGCAAACCAAAAGGCATAGTGATATAGCAGTAAGCCCCGTGCGGGGTAATGAACGCAGCTTTTATTTGATCTTCCTTTTTCAAGGGGATTTGGTGGAAACCGGAGTACGCATCCAGGAAAGACAACAACTCACACCCAGCAGTGGAATCAATCACTTGATCGATCCGCGGTAAAGGAAAAGGGTCTCTTGGGCAAGCCTTGTTGAGGTTGGTGTAGTCGATGCACATGCGCCACACCTTCGGAGCCTTTGCCTCCAGGTTCTCATCTTTCTTCTTTTCAACCATTACCGGGTTTGCCAGCCACTCAGTATGCGTGACCTCCACGATGAAGCCGGCGACCAGCATCTTTGTCACCTCTTCTCCAATGATCTTCCTCCTATCTTCAGCGAACCGGCGCAATGGCTGTCGCACCGGCTTGGCATCTTTCCGAACGTTTAGAGAGTGCTCAGCCAGCTCCCTCGGAACACCTACCAAGTCATCAGTAGACCAGGCAAAGATATTCTGATTCTCACGGAGGAAGCTGACGAGCGCGCTTTCCTATGCCTCACTGAGGCCGGCACCGATACGAACGGTACGCTCAGGGAAGGCCGGGTCCAGCACGATGTCCTTTGTTTCTTTTGTCGGTTTGAACGCCGGAGCGCTCAGACTTGCACTCATTGCAGCTAAGCTCAATTGTGAGGACTGAGCCAGCGCAACTGCGGTTTGCATCCTTCTTTTTCCTCCGCGATCACCAGCGATTCCGCTAGGTTCGATCCGGCGGACGCTCGTTTCCAGCCGAGATCTTGTAGTTTCCCACCACAGCCGAGGTCCACGAGGTGCCGGCATCTTCATCTTGAGATACGCCGTGTGGGTCGAGGCCATGAAAGCCGCCAGCGCCGGTCTCCCCAGACAAAGCATGGTACGGACTATCTAAGTCCACCACCTCAAACTCCAGGTTCTCAACCCGGCAATTGTCACGTCCTCCAAACGACACATCCACCCGGACTTTTCCAACCGGTGCGCAGGACAAACCCGGAACGATTCCATGGAAAGTCGTGTGCGTGGGCTGAAGCATGTTCTCTGTTATGCCCAAGGTATGCATGGTGTGCTTGTACATGATGTTTATACTGCTCCCATTGTCTATCAGCACCTTGCTGAACTTGACACGAGTCGTGGGCCCCTTCATGATTGGGTCCACCACAAGAGCGTAGCCACCCGGGTTCGGCATGATTTTAGGATGATCCCGGTATGACCACGAGAGTTCCTGCTCTGACCAGGGCATGTATTTTGGCACTGCCGGCATTACCGCGTTTACCTCCATGGAACGGCGGCGCAGGCTTTGCTTGTCTGTCGGCTCAGTTACGAACACGACACAGCACACATCAGGGTCATTATAAACGTTCCGGCCCAAGGGTGTCGGTGGAGGTGGTTGGCCGTGGCCTTCTCCCACCTGATTGACTTGCTGATACTGCTGCATGTTTTGCTGAGGGTGTACCGGTAAGGCGTTTGCCCCGGTGAGCGGTGGTGGTGGTGGTGGTAGCTGCTGCTGTCGCGGCATGTCCGGTGGCGGCATCATTGCATTGCCTCCTTGCCCTTGGGTGTCTTTCACCGCCCCCTTTTGCATCAAGTACTTGGTCCAGGTACAATCTTTTGTCAGGTGGTTCGATGGGTGAGCCGGATTCGGCGTGTGCCACCGGCAAGGTTGATCCATGGCAGCTTCCATGGTGTACTTCGCGGGTTCTTGCCAATTCTTTTTCTGGCCCCAGGGTTTCTTTTCGACCCACTGTTTCTTAGGACCAGCCCATGGCTGCGATCCGGTTCTTTGTCTCTGGCTGCCGCTGGCATCAGAGTTTTCCTGCACAGCAGCAACTTGCTGCGAGCCATACCTTCGATCCGGGAAATCTTCCCTCCTCTTGTTGTTCCGGTTGTCTCGATACTGCTGTTGAGGCGGGTTTGATTGTTCCGGCTCAGCTTGTATTGCCGGTTGCATTGGGTCTCCCAACGCGTAGTTTTCCGCCACACGCATCATCTCCGCCAACGTTGTTGGCATGTTCCTCTGCAGCCTTTGCCACAAAGGCGAACCTCGCCGGCATCCTTGGCTAAACCAAGCGATGGCCTGCGCCTCTATCACCCCTTCACAAGAGTTTCTGGTGGAGTTCCACCGGGTCGGTAATCCCGGTCTCGTTTCCTGCGGGCGCTGCACGCACAAAGCGAGCTGCTGAGGCCTGTTTGGCCTTCTGTAGGTGCTGCTGAAGTTGCTCACAAAAGCTTCCTCAAAATCCAACCAACCATTTATGCTTCCTTCCGGCAAGTTGTTCAGCCAGATTCTTGCCGGTCCTACTAGGAACGTCGGCACAATTCTCACGGCCCAACGCCGGTTTCCTCCTCCAGCTATGACTCCTCCGTCACCAGCAACGTATACCGCGGTCACGTAATCCGCGAGCCGCTCTTCCGGCTTAGTGGTGCCATCGTATGTTTTGGTGTCACGGGGCAACTGAAAGTTGCGAACTGGTGGTGGTTCTTTCATGATCCTTGGGCCAAAGCATTTTGGACCCGGAGGACCCTCTGCCTCAATCATTTCAGACAGGTATACTCTGTCCAGACGGTGCCTCGCATCCCGTTCCGGCAAGTTTCTTTCTCCCAACCGCTCTCCCGCAGGTTTCCGTAAGCGGTGAGCCTTGTCGAATCAGCTTCATCGTAATGTTCTGGTGCCGCGGCCCTTGCCTGCCGGTACCTTGGTGGAGGCATCTCTTCCTCATCATCATAAGCTGCCCTTGCAGCCGGATAGTTTTGCCCGGTTTCATGTCTACCGGCATGATTGTTTCCGGCATAGCCTTCCTTGGCGTAGCCTCGCTCTGCCCCTTGGCTTTTTCTACCGGCATCGTGTTGCCCGGCTTTTTGTTTACCGGCAAGGACCGGATCATACACAGTCATCTGCCGTGCGTTCACTTCTTTTTCTTTTCTTCTGTCCGGATGGGGGACGAGGCCTGCCCCTGGGACTTGCTTCCGGCATTCTTTGTTGAACGCGCGGATTTCGAGGCTGCAGCCTTGTTCAGCCTTAGCCAGCCTGCTCGCCGTTCCGTCGCTCTACGCATCTAGCAGCTCTCTCGACACGCTCTTGTTGCTTTGCCGCAGCCTCTCCGGTAAGCGAGTCACACGCATCTACAGCAGCCTTAGCAGCTTTTATGGTTTTATCCGGGCTACCGTACTTAGGCTTCTCTACAATGCTAACGTATGCGGAGGTACTCTTGCCGGTAAGAACTTCCTTACGCAAATCCTGATCTAGATTGCGAGCCTTAAGCCGGTTTTCCGGTATCCTAGCAGCATGAGCGCTAACCGTAGCTAAAGCCATGGGCAGCGTTATACTCAACGTACGGTTAGGTTCAGCTCGCGCCGCGCCTTGACGACGTCTTTGCCGCTCTCGAGTATCTTCGGCGCCGCGCCTCCAGCCTCCGCCCGAGCCGCCGCCGGGTCGATGTTCCGCGCGATGGGGGTTGCCGCGCGTTCATCGCCGCTTGGAGAGGTGTTGCCGGTGGTGCGGAAGACGCTCCCGCCGCGCCGGTGTCGCGCTCCAGCCGGTGGCTTGGCCGCACGGGTTGCAGCCCGCACGACCAGCCAGCCTTCGTCCGCAGCCTCCTGCCCGCGCCGGCTACGCCGGCCATCATCACCTCGACGCTTCCGGCGGCGCGGCCTGCACAAAGCCACCTTGGCGGGTCCGGTGCCACCAAGCACCGGCGAGAGGCGCTGGCGCACGGGGACGGTGCCGAAGTAGACGCGGTGGCTGCCGAACTCGATGATGCGGCCGTTCTTGGGGAAGATGCCGCCGTTGGCGAAGCAGCCCGCGTTGTCGTTGATGAAGTCGATGGAATAGAAGCTCTGGACGAGCGCAGACACTGTCCGCTCGCCGGCGAACCTCGAGGAGGCCCGCCCGAATGTGTATTCCAGCATGCGCCACTTCATGCCCCACGGTGGGCGCCAACCGTCGTCGTGGTGAATGCACAGCATGCCATAGGATGGCTTAAGTTGGGGCCGAATGGACGCAAGAGGATTCGGGGGAGGGTTTGTGATTAGATGGGATGGACTTCCGGATGGTTTCCTCAAGAACTTAGCCAAGGCCAGAGGTTGAAGAAGAAAGACATAAGGAAGAACTCGCTCTAGATCATCATCTTTATTGATCTAAACAGAGCTACAAGTTTCTCAAGCACAAGCTATTCCGTGTTCATGCGCGATCCGTCCGTAAGAAGGGCTGCCCCCTCTCCTTATATAGGGGAGAGGTGGCTTACAGTGGCAAGAAACCCTAATGGCATCTTTGACTAGACAAACTACTTTACAAAGCTACTTTAATCATAGAAGACACCGGAGCCCTCTTTAATCAGAGACGCTGACGTCCTCCGGCTTCTTTGACCGTCATCCTTCTCTTTATCGTCAGCCCTTCGTCTAAAGTTACTTTGCTTAGCTCATCTTTGTCCTCTAGCTCCGGAGAGAATCTTTGACCAGTCCCGCCGACCTCGCTCGTCCTTCCGGAGATCCGGTATCTTCTTACCTCGATTCCGGTATCCCCTCTTGGGGATACCGGCTTAGCCTCACTTAGCTAAGTTCCTATCTTTAAGTTCCGGTACGAACATTAAACCGGTATCTTGATGGCTCAAACCATCCGGTTTGGCATGCCTTTGGCATACCGGGGGTCATCCCCCCAACAAATCTCATGAATAAGATTTTCATGCCATGTCTAGACAAGTTCGTCATCGTATTCATCGATGATATCTTGATCTATTCCAAAGATAAAGCTGAACATGCTGAACATCTGAAGATAGTGTTGCAAACACTAAGAGAACATCAACTCTATGCCAAATTCAGCAAGTGTGAATTTTGGCTAGATCAAGTAGAATTTCTTGGTCATGTCATTAGCAAAGATGGAATAGCTGTTAACCCGAGCAAGGTAGCAGCAGTTTTAGAATGGGAAGCACCTAAAACTGTCAAGGAAATCCGAGGATTCCTAGGAATGGCAGGTTACTATCGGAGATTTATTGAAGGATTCTCCAAAATAGCAGGACCAATGACGAAGCTGCTAAGGAAGAACACACCATTCGTGTGGTCAGAGGAGTGTGAGAAGAGTTTTCAGACTCTGAAGGAAAAACTCACCACAGCACCGGTGTTAGCAGTTCCTGAAGTTGGCAAAGATTACACCATGTACTGTGACGCATCCAAACATGGATTGGGTTGCGTACTCATGCAAGATCGGAAGGTAATATCCTATGGATCAAGACAACTCAGACCTCATGAGGTGAACTATCCAACACATGACTTAGAGTTAGCAGCAGTTGTATTTGCACTTAAAACATGGAGACATTTTCTCTATGGAGCCAAGTGTGAGCTCCATACAGATCATAAAAGTCTCAAATACTTCTTCACTCAGAAGGAACTCAATATGAGGCAGAAAAGATGACTAGAATTAATCAAGGATTATGATTTGACCATCAATTATACTCCAGGAAAGGCTAATGTTGTAGCAGATGCTTTGAGTAGGAAGAGCACTGGAGGAGTGGAACAAGAGTTATCACCGGAGTTGAAGAAGGAAATAAGTCAAGCCCAAATACAACTTTGGGAGAAAGAAGCTCATGAAGGACTATCGGCTTTACAAGTAGCCGATGAGCTAAATGTCAACCTGAAGAATGAGATAATGATGGGTCAGTTGGACGATCCATTCATCGTGGAGGAGATGAGAAGGATAGATGAAGGAAGACCATCAGAATTTCATCGAGGAGAATCGGGATCACTATGGTTCCAGAAGAGAATTTGTGTTCCGGATATTGCTGAAATCAAGGAAGTAATACTCCGGGAAGCCCATCAAACACCATACTCCATCCATCCGGGAAGTACGAAGATTTACATGGATCTAAAGGAGCTATTCTGGTGGAACAACATGAAGAGAGAAATAGCACAATATGTGGCGGAATGCCATACCTGCCAAAGGGTGAAGGCTGAACACCAAAGTCCGGCAGAAAAGTTACAACCTTTACCCATTCCAGAATGGAAATGGGAGGAGATAGGAATGGATTTCATCACCGGACTACTCATGACAAATAAAAAGAAGGACATGATATGGGAAATCGTGGACCGGTTGACAAAAAGTGCACACTTCTTAGCGGTGAACCAACAAGATAAAGGAGAGAAACTCATCGATCTTTACATCAAAGAGATCGTGAGTAAACATGGAGTGCCCAAGAAGATCGTGTCGGATCGAGGATCCGTGTTTACATCAGCATTTTGGAAGCAATTACATGAAGCTTTAGGATCCAAGTTAGATTATACTACCGCTTATCACCCTCAGACAGGTGGACAGACGGAGAGAACTAATCAGATCCTAGAGGATATGCTTAGGGCTTGTGCCCTAGACTTCGGAGGATCATGGGAGGAGCACTTGCCACTAGCAGAATTTTCATACAATAATAGCTATCAAAGCAGCATCAAGATGGCACCGTTCGAAGCCTTGTATGGAAGAAAGTGTAGATCACCCATATGTTGGTATGAAGCCGGAGCAAGCAAGGAGTTTAATCCCTGATTATGTCAAGGAAAAGCAACAAATCATTGACATTATCAGAGATAGGTTGAAGATAGCCCAAAGCCGACAAAAGAGTTACGCTGATCAGAAGAGGAGAACATGGGAGCCACGAGTTGGAGACATGGTATATCTCAAGGTGAGCCCGATGAAAGGACTTCAGAGGTTTGGAGTGAAAGGAAAGCTCAGCCCTAGGTACATCGGACCTTTCAAGATTCTGAGTCAAAACCGAGGGTCAGCTTTTGAATTGGAACTACCGGGAAGGCTATCTCAGGTTCATAATGTATTCCATGTGTCACAACTCACAAAATGTTTGAAGACCCCAGATGAGCCAATATCACATGAAGAACTTGAGTTACAACCAGATTTGACATACATCGAGAAGCCAGCGAAGATTCTCGAGGAGAACTGGAAACAACTCAGGAATCGAGCTATTAAGTATTGCAAGATACAATGGAAGCATCATCCCGAGAGGGAAGCCACCTGGGAAAAGGAGGAAGACCTGAGGAAAACATACCCCGAACTCTTCAGGTATTACAACCACAACTTCGGGACGAAGTTTTTTTTAAGGGCGAAAGGTTGTAATGTCCCAGGTTTAGAGACAATCAAGGCGTAGATTTTAGAAAGGGATGTGCATTGCATTGTAAATTCTGGGGAAATTTCGCGCTTTTAAACAAAAACTGCATCGAAGGGGGACAAGTTTCTCTCTCGACACCTTACAGGGTGAGGGTTTCGAGAGTGCGACAAACTTGTTCTTTATTCAACTAAACTAGGGTTTTGAGAAGAGAGGGGAGAGTTTGCATCACAACCTTAAGTTGCATGATTGAATTCTTAATTAAGTTTTATGATTGAATTCAAACCAAATTTGAATTTGAATTTCAAATTCAAACATCAAATGGATATCTCATTATTCACACTTGAGCTAATTCAATAAACAATTATAAGTAATCAAGAATATAAATAGAACAACAAGTATAGAAAGCTCATTAAGGAAAATTGAGCTTTATTAATAATCACACAAGATACATTGTCAATTACAATATTCAGAATTGGAACAAATGAATATTACAACATATTACAAGAATTGGACAAAAATAGAAAAAGAAAAGAAAAGGAAATTACAATTCCAGAACCTATCCTAACACTACAAACTAAATTACATTTAGTCCAGTACTTGATGATCTTCATGATCATTGGATCATCACTTTGCTCCCTGCACATAATCACCACAAATACAAGTTATGCCAAGTGGCATAGCCACTTGGCAGGTTAGAAATCAAATGAAAAGGGAGAGGATATGACCAAAGCTGCCGAGCTGATCAGCTCACAGCTCAAGTCCCAAGCCTCTGGTACACACATACACACAGGCAGCACACACAGCATGTGTGCATGCACCACATCACCACACACACAGTGAGTCACCAAAGTGAACTGGTGGAGCTGTCGACCAGGGAAGCAAGGCAGGCTAGGTATAAAACCTTTTCACCAAGCCAAAACCCTAGCAGCTCCATCGGAAGAGTCTCCAGGGTAAGAACACAAGCACAGCAAGAACAGGAAGAACAGCCACTGCTGTTCCACCTGCCTAACTCACCACAACACTGAATCAAGCACCAGAAGATTGCAAGGAGGAGCAGAGCAAGCATCATCACCACACTGAAGAAATCCTCTACACCAACACCCATTTTCTAGGAGCTGGAGTGAGGTATACACAAAAGAACCTGAGCAAACACATGCTTTGCTCATCAATAAGCATACACATGCATCACAGAATCAAAAAGGGTAGGAAACCCTGGATGTATCATCACTTGGTTGCAAAACCATTTGGTGCCAGCAAATAAAGCAAAGGCTAGAAGGAAAACAACCAAGGGAACACTGGTTGTGTCAACACAGTGACACAACCGAGAGAAATCCATCATGGATTTGATCCTAATTAGCCATTCCAAGTCACCAAGCACCTAACAGTCTAGCTACACCATCAGAATGGTAGAAATACAAGTTTCTACCAGTATTGTCAACATCAAAAGGCTTCTGGCAGTCAAATATGATCAGCCAAGAAGCATTTGTCCATGCACAGCAAGCCATAGAAAGGGGGAGCTACCCTTGGCAGCATCACAGTGCTGCCAGGGCTACCTCAACCCACAGCCAACACTTAGAACCACCACATCATCACCAGAAAGGTTCAAGTAGTGGGCTAGGGTACCCAACCGATGGTTGGCATCCAGCTAGCCCTAACAAATTCATTGAAATGATCATCACTCGAATCACAGTTCACATCATTCATCCATCTATTAAAGCCAGGATAAACAAGATAAATGAAACAGACAAGCAATTGATGCACCGGGGTCTTGTAAATGATCAAATGGATCATGGAAGGCATCAATTGATGCTTGAGCCAAGCAACGACACACATCGAGCCAAAGCCTGTGTGATGCATACACAGCACAGAGTGAGCCCCAGAGAGCCACAGAAAGAAACACAGCAGTTAACTATCAAGCAAATGATGATCAGATGATCATCAGAGCTTGCTAGCTCTTGCTACAGATTGCCATAGCCAAGTACAACAACAGGAATTAACCAGCTACTGAAGAAATCCAACCAAGTCATAACTGAATAAATAGATAACTGAATTAATGACTTTATGATTGTATCCAGAAGCACATCAAAGGCTTGATGAACCACTGGATCAAGATACACAAGTAAAACACATAGCATTCATCACTGAAAATTCTATTAAGCCAATAGCAATGCTCAATTGAGCATGCTCATGGGTTTGAGCACAAGTAATAGCACACCATGGCACTGGCACTTGCAAAAATTGCCAGGAATACACACAGTAACCACAGTCAGGGCAAAAAGTTGAATACACTTGATGATCTAGCAGTAATAGCATCAAGGACAAGATCACAGAGATAGAATTAAGCAAGAATTGCAAACATAAGCAAGCACAGAGCCTAGGAATCTTGCACAGAATCATGTATAGCATGGCAGGATAGCACAGCAGTAGTAACCATAGCAGTAGCAGGCCAACAGATTTACAGCAGTAGCACAGTAGCATAGCAACACAAGCACAGTAGCACATGAACAGGCTAGCAAGGCACAGCAGCAGCGCATTATCACGGCAAGTATCTCAACATGGAGATGCATGCCAGTGGCTGAGCAAGACGAAGAGGATGAGGAGATAAGTGAGCAGAGCAGAGAGGGAAAGTAGGAGGCGATGGATACTAACCGGTGAAGCGAAGCGCAGGGCACGGCCATGGCGGCCACGGCGGCACACGCCGAGGACGCAGCAGCGCCAGGCCAGGCCAAGCCATGGCGGCGCCACGGCACCAGCACCACCACGGTCAGGCACGGCGGCGCCACGGCATCTGAAGCGTCGGTGGCGACGAGATCGCCACGGCACTCCACGCCAGGCGACCAGAGACGAAGGGGGGCAAGACGAGCATGCGGCGCTTCACAAATAGCCGCGGTGGATCTGAAGCGCCGTTGAACGGCGGTTCAGATGCGCCATATCTCGCCGGCGGCGACGGCCGGAGATGGCCGGAACAATTCGGTGAAGGGGGCGGCGACGCGGGGGTCGCCAGAGCCCGTGAGGGCTAGGGTTCATGCGCGAGTGGGGAAGAAGGGGTCGGTGCGACCGACCGAGCCACGAGTGGCTCGGGTTAGGGATAACCGCTGGGCCACCCTGACAGGTGGGCCCAGGGGCAAATATGTCTTTTCATAATTCCATTAAATACAGAAACTTTGAAATTGTATAAGAAATGATTAATAGCTCTAGAAAAATAATTAAAAATATGAAAATAGATCAGCATAAAATTCTCTATCATAATAAAATACAAAAGGGAATTTTTGAAGACAACTAAGAATAAGTCTTCATTTGATGATTTAAATAATCATTTAAATCACACATATAATTTTCAATAATAAAAATAAGTCCATTAATGCATTTGGACTTCAAAAACACCTTGACAACATT
Source organism: Lolium rigidum (assembly GCF_022539505.1). Taxonomy (NCBI): domain Eukaryota; kingdom Viridiplantae; phylum Streptophyta; class Magnoliopsida; order Poales; family Poaceae; genus Lolium; species Lolium rigidum. Next base: position 71,116,181 of record NC_061509.1, read on the forward strand.
TCAAGGTTGTATTTACACTAAATATAGTATCCCAAAATTATTCTTAGTATTAACCTCTTACATAAAATAATAACGACATCGGAAGTGGAGGGCAAACCCTAAAACTGGAACCATGCATAATTGCTTCTTTAACCATTGCCCTTATCGGACAATGATGCTATTTTTTAGAACCAGAGGACAAGGGTCAGTCCACACCATCCAACTGCAGAACTTTGTAGTGTTCAGGCAAGTTCATCGCTTGCTCATGTCATTTGAGTATCTTTATCAAATTACTTGCAAAGTACTATGATTATCACTATTGCATAAAAACCAAAACCACTACTTTCATAACTATGAATATGACTATGTGGTTGGCAATGGAACCATGGATTGTGTTGATATGGTGGAGGTTCCATTGCAAGGGTTTATATCCATCTAGGATTAAACAACAAATGTCGTCCAGTTGATTCTTGTGCCGTAATACCCGTGTTAACCATAAGATCCGGAGTGGGACGGAGTAGTCAAAAGTGTTTCCACCTCTCGTTCATCAACGGATGCTCATTACTCGGGTGCACATGATCTTGCGAGACATGATGCAGGGGTGGGAACCCGTAGAAGTCCCAACGGTAATGAGGTCTATGATGGGTTGCACTCGCCGGCGTAGGAATGTATGGTAGAGCCCCGCATTGTCGTCGTGGTCGGGGTCCACCCCGAAATCTATGGGAATAATGGGACCGGCATGGACCCAGGGTCGGAGTCTGCAACAAAGGGTGGGTGTTCGAGGTAGCGGAGGAACATGATTGGCTAGACCTTATACCGGGCCTCACACCATAGGAAGTGTGGACGGGAAAGCTGCCCGGTTGGCACCAAGGTTAAGATCTCTTATGGGTAAAGCAACACACCTCTCGCAGAGTGTAAAGAACTCGTGACTGTCACTCCCTGTTCCGGGATATGGAACTACGAACGCGGCCGGAAAGGAGCTCCATGAAGTTCTAGTAAACCGGTGAAGGCTGACGGACATAGCTCTTTGAAATAAAAGCAATCTCTTGAAGAAATGTTTGTCAAAACCTGCATTGGTATTAGACTTTCCGGTCTAATGTTGTAGCTAGTGCATTAAACACCTCTTTCCTATAATGAACTTGTTGAGTACGCTCGTACTCATCCCACTCTTAAATCCCTTGCTTAGATTGTCTGAATCGTCTGGAGGAGGACTACGACAACCATGAAGGAGCCGAGATTATCGGCTATGAAGAACCAGACCTCTCAGGAGGTATTGAAGGCGTAGACTACCTCATAGTCTACGGAACCGGGGAGGCTTCCGGAGGAGAACAAGCCTAGAAGCACTAAGTAATAGTAGTAGTCGAGCAGTGGGAACTCTTAGTATTTAGCTGCTCGAGAAAATAAATGTATAACCTAGTGAAACTTCTATATTGTAAGTTAAGGTGGGTTCGCCTCGAACCCAGGAGTATCCCTCTTAGGACCCAAGAGGAGCTCCAACACAATATATGTTTGATACTTGTAATAATAAGTGAATGAGTTATGGACCCTGCTATGTTCTGTTGTACTACTCTGAGGGATGTAATATTTGCGGAATGGTACTTCGTGAATGTTATATCAACGACTGGCATACTACAACATGCAGTGGTATGCAGGGTCACCACACTCCGTTAATTTATTTTTCTCGCAAGCATGATTATGACAGTTATTGCTCTCTTGGTTGTCACTTCCCAGTCTATTGCTAGCCTTCACTTGTACTGAGCGGGAACGCTGCTCGTGCTTCCAAACACATGAAAACCAAGTTATTCCAGAGTGTCCACCATAAATACCTATGCATGGCATTTCAAACCATTCCAAGTAAATTCTCATGTGCTACCTTTAAACCTTCAAAATTCTCCTCAATTTGTGTCAATGTTTTATAGCTCATGAGGAAGTATGTGGTGTTTATCTTTCAATCTTGTCATTTACTCTTGACGGACTTTCATAATGGACTAGTGGCACATCCGCTTATCCAATAATTTTGCAAAAAGAGTTGGCAACGGGGTTCCCAGCCCCAATTAATCAACTTTCATTAATAATTATCTTCACATGTTTTGCCCTGATTTATCAGTAAGCAACTTTCCTCCATGGTATGTGATTGATGGAAGGCACCCGAGGATTCGGTTAGCCGTGGCTTGTGTAAGCAAAGGTTGGGGGGAGTGTCATCCATAATAAAACTAAAGTACGTGTGTAAACAAAAGAGAAGAGGGATGATTTACCTTGCTGGTAGAGATAACGTCCTTCATGGGAGCCGCTCTTGAAAGTCTGGTTGATGAGGTAGTTAGAGTACCCATTATCATTCGTTGACAACAACAAACACCTCTGAAAATAATTTTACTCCTGTTTTACAAATGAAAAGCTCTAGCACATGTTAATCCCTGCTTCCCTCTGCGAAGGGTCAATCTTTTACTTTTACATTGAGTCTCCATCCTTTCTTTGAGCACTTTCTTGAGAGCATAACTGTCATTCTTAGTATAATATGCTTGTCCCAATATGTGATTAACTGTGGTATAACTTTGATGCTTTTATCTTTGATAATCTCTATTCCCAGTCTTCCTATGAACCTCAAAGGTGCCCAAGCATTTATGTTTTGCTGTAAAATTACGGGCAAGCGAGATACCACTTTATCATATCATTCTATGAACATTGCAATCCTGCTGATAGACATGATTCATGATGCTCATTATTAATTTGTTGGTACCTTTTCCGTGATTGACATAGCTATTAGATGATTTTATTTGCATGTATCTTATTATGAACTGCTTAAGTACTTGCCATATCATGAGAATATTTACATCATATGAACAAATGTGTTCATGAAAGTTCTTTTATCACACTCAGTTGTCAACTGAATTGCTTGAGGACAAGCAATAAGCTAAGCTTGGGGGGAGTTGATACGTCCAAAACGTGTCTACTTTCCCGAACACTTTTCCTATTGTTTTGCCTCTAATTTGTGTATTTTGGATGCAACTAACACGGACTAACGATGTTTTCAGCAGAACTGCTCTGGTGTCTCGTTTTTGTGCAGAAATCCAACTTTCAGGAAAATCCTCGGAATTTATGCGAAAGGCCCTATTTTCCCAGAATATTGACGGAGCCAGAAGGGCAAGCCAGGTGGGGGCCCAACGGCCCCACACACTAGGCCGACGCGGCCCAGGAGGGGGGGCGCGCCGCCTTGTTGTGTGGCGGCGTCGGCTGGCCCCCGATGCCCTCCTTCGGACTACTTATTGCCTTCGACCTAAAAACGCACGGGGGTTAGTCGAAATCACCAGAAACCATCCAGTACGCCGCCACCGTCGCAAAACTCCGTCTCGGGACCAGAAACTCCATTCTGGCACTCCGCCGGGACGGGGAATTGGAGGAGATCATCGCCATCATCACCACCGACGCCTCTCCATCGACCAGCCATGTTTCCCCCATCCATGTGTGAGTAATTCCCCCGCTATAGGCCGAAGGGGATGGTAGGGATTGGATGAGATTGGTCATGTAATAGCATAAGATTGTTAGGGCATAGTGCCTAGTGTCCGTAATTGGTACTTTTATGATATTGTTGCAACTTGTTATGCTTAATGCTTGTCACTAGGGCCCGAGTGCCATGATCTCAGATCTGAACATGTTATCAATTCATTATGATATTCATTGCTTTATGATCTTACTCGCAAGTTGTATACACGTATTGTTGTCCGGAACCCGAGGCCCCAAGTGACAGAAATTGGGACAACCGAAGGGGATGGCGGTGATATGAGGATCACATGTGTTCACGGAGTGTTAATGCTTTGCTCCGGTGCTCTATTAAAAGGAGTGCCTTAATTTCCGAGTAGATTCCCTAGAGGCCCGGCTGCCACCGGCTGGTAGGACAAAAGATGTTGTGCAAGTTTCTCATTGCGAGCACGTACGACTATATATGGAACACATGCCTATTGATTGATTAGTACTTGGATGCCGTTTTATTATTATCTTCAAATGCCCTGCTTTGATTGTTACATGAGTTTCTCTCATCCATGCAACGCCCGTTCATCCATCCCTGTGCCTACAGTATTTTAATCCTGCTGTTTACTATAATCACTACTGCTGTCTTTGTTACTCTGCCGCTGTTATTTCATCACTACTACTGCTATAAAACTGTTACTACTGATAAACTCTTGCGAGCAAGTCTGTTTCCAGGTGCAGCTGAATTGACAACTCCGCTGTTAAGGCTTTCAAGTATTCTTTGTCTCCCCTTGTGTCGAATCAATAAATTGGGTTTTACTTCCCTCGAAGACTGTTGCGATCCCCTATACTTGTGGGTTATCAGTGCACCACGAGCATTATGTGCGTCATCTTGAAGCTCAGGATCTTCGTCATCTTCTTGTTGCTGTTGTGCGATCAAATTCTAAACAGCTAGTCGCAAATCGAGAAGACTGCGCTGTATATCCGTCATTTGATCTTTCATTGTAGGGACGGTCTCACATGTAGTATCCAGCTTCTGGGAGATCCCTTGGACCGTTTCCCTAAGCTCATCATCCTGAGTGCGGAATTCACGTCTCATCTCATTACGAAGAGCCTCATACTCCCTCCATGTCATCAAATCCGCGGAGTTCTTATTCTCCTAGTTAACAATTTTTTCATCACTAGCAGACATGGTTAGTAGGTTAGTGCACTAAAACAAATATATATGGTGGTAGTCTCACAACTCACTCAAAACTGATAAGAAAAGGAAATCTTACCGCTCCAAAGTGAATTAGTATTGCTTACCACTTGTAGTGACAACTAGTGCACGGATGTAGCGAAGCGAATATCAAGGGTATAAGAACAAATCACACGGCAAAGCAGGATATATGTGGGGCTGTAGGTGGGCTACCTATTTGCACCAATAACAAGCTCTAGCGCTGACCGTAGACAACCAATGATATTCACACAAGGCGATAAATGTGGCAATGCAACTATATGGATGAAATGTTGCAATGCACTAGAGAGACGCTAGCAAAGCTCAACGAGACAGGCACAAGATTGCTCAACTACGGGTGCAGTAAAGTAAACTTAGGCCTACACTTGATTCTTCTAGCACTTCACTTTTCTTTTTGTATTTTTCTTTTTGTGTAACACGCAGCTATGTAGCTCTTTGTGCTTCTTTTCACTTTTCTATTTTTTTTATGACTCAACTCCTTGATAACACGGCCAACAGATAATGCAAAGCACCAAAAACCTAATGAGCAGCCTGTCGAGCGGTAAAACTAGTCTCTTCTGGGGATGTTCCTAGTCACTTATATCGAAAGGCTGTAGCTATGGTTGGGACAAACACACTGTATGCTATGTGGACTCGGAGTAACAAAAACTGAAACTAGATGATAGTAGCGACTCAAACCCTAACAACTAGATGAAAGAAAAAGATACGCAAAAACAACTACGAAAAGCAACTAAAACTTGAAATTAGTGCAATCTAAGGCTATGGCAAACCCTAACCCTAATTTTTTTTTGGCTTTTTCTGGATAGGAAACACTCACAATTTAACTATGGGGTGGATTGTGGATGGCTTACCGAGGAAACCCGAGAATCTGATACCAAGATGATAAGGGGTGGCCCGATCTTCTCAGTAAGCAACGGTGGTGATGATGATCACGGGGTGATTGCGGCGGAGGTAACTTGATGAAGTGGATGATAACTTGTATGACGCAATGAGATCTCTCGATTGGTCCCTGTCGCCAATGCAACATCTCTCAACCCTGCAAGATATTCGCAGCTCCACACACTTGCGCACGTAGCCGCCGACCACGAAGCGGTAAGTTGCAACCTTCTAATTCCCTATGGAATAGCAGATTACACAAGACTTTTAGATCTACACAATATCAAGCAATATGGTGTAGGGAATTCAATAGTTTTGCATAGCAAACAACTAAGAACTAGGGTTTATCTTAAACGTGGTCTGAAGCAACTTTCGGGGCGTCCTGGGCACTTATATAGGCGTCCGGGTCGACCTCAGGTCGAAAAAGTACGAGAATAACCGACACAGAATAGATCTGGTCAAGACAGACTCGGACACGGCCGATCTGGGGGCCGGTCGACCGGGCCTGGGACCGGGCTGGCCGGTTCAAACCGGGCCAGGGACCGGGTGCTGACCGGGCGGGTGAATTGTCGCGCAGTAACCCTCCCGGTTGGCAACAGCTGATTTTCCGGTTGGCGTCGGGCCGGATCCGGCGTGCCGCCCGGTCGGACCGGGCCAGGGACCGGGCGCGCCGGCTGGTCTGACCGGGTGCTGGGCCGGCCTGGACTTTCTCTTCTCCTCTCGCGCATGCCTCCCGCTCCTCCCTCGCGCGTCCATGAGATATCTTCATGTCTAGCTCCATGTCCAGCTCCACGTCCATCTTCATGTACAGCTGCTCCTCTCCTCCTCGTGCGATGCTTGTCTCCTCTTCATACCTGATGATACATAAGTAATAGGACTTAGGCAGTATAAAGTTCTCATCAATCAAGGTATCGTTTAGGAACAAGTTCACCTGTTGTTTAAGTAGCTTTGCACGAGCCCTTGTAATAGGTCCAATCCGAACTTCATTGGACTTGAGCTTCACAGCAGGTTCATCTTCATTTGGCAATGACGGAGGTGGTAGTGTGGTAGGGATGTCCTCATCAGAGCCACTCGTCCTTGTGATCATATACGCGAGAGGGCGAATTAGGTTTTTGGGAAGCGCTCTGCGCGACTGCTCAAGTTCTTCATCACCGATCGCCTTCCGTCCAAGTCGGGCGGTGCTGCCTACCATCGTCTTCAACGTTGTCTACTTCGACCCGTCGTCCCTGTTGTCAACAACGTTGTCATCAATAATGTTACTGCTGCGACATCGTCTGCTACACCTTCACCGCCACCTCCACCAGATCGATACGTGCGACATATCTCGATCTGTTTAGCGATGGATGTTGTACTGTTTGCTCTGCTACTGTTCATGTTGATCACTGCATCTAGTATGTTCGAATTTCACATGTTAGTAGTTACTGTCGTCGTACTTAATATTCTGGAATTAATCATGGAAATTGTGCCTAATTATCCAAAACTAGGTAGTTCATACCTGGTGCACATGCACCCGGATCGAACAGAAAAGTTACCAGCGATTGGATATAACACTTCTGCTCCGGTGCTCCCCATAGGCAAAACTCTGGCTGCGACAAAAACAAGGACGATGGAGATCTTCACATACCCCTTCGTAAGTGGGGGTATAATCGTAAAATTAAAAATTCTGACATGTACGTACAGCCTATAGTGGCTCGTATGGCCCGCGTTATCTTGTACAAGTAATTTCTATATGTATGACATACGCATGTGTAACTCCGCCTATGTTGTCTCAACATAGCCGGTCCCAAGCCCGGGTAAAGAAGGAGGGTTCTGATAGGCGGGGCGAGCCAACGTAAAAAAACCCAGCCACTCTTATGGAGATGAAACCCAAAGGAACCTCGTTGGGGTGTAACCCTCTTAGCGACGCGCCACATCGGAACCCGGGTGTGGTGTCAAATGGGCAAGGGCCGGGCCGTCACCCCCTTGGTGGTGCGCCTTATCTTGATCTGGATAGGGTGATAAGTGAGCAAGGGTCGGGTCGCCACATCCTTAGTGGTGCTCTGCACCGACGCCCCGGTGTAGTGAAAAATGAGCAAGGGTCTCCGCATTTGACTCGACGAGTGCGGAGGGTAAGGAAGTTAGCCGAGCCTAGGAGGATACGCTTAGGTAGCTGGAACGTAGGGTACCTGACGGGTAAGTTACGAGAGTTAGTTAATACGGCGGTGAGGAGGCGTGTTGATGTCCTATGTGTCCAAGAGGCCAAATAGAAGGGACAGAAGGCGAATGAGGTGGAGGATACCAGTTTCAAGTTGTGGTACACGGGGACAACTTCAAACAAAAATGGAGTAGGCATCTTGGTCAATAAGAGCCTCAGGGATGGAGTTGTAGACGTCAAGAGGCAAGGGGACCGGATGATCCTTGTCAAGCTGGTTGTTGGGGACTTAGTCCTCAATGTTTTCAGCGCGTATGCCCCACAAGTAGGCCACAATGAGAGCACCAAGAGGGAGTTCTGGGAAGGCCTAGAGGACTTGGTTAGGAGGGTACCTATTGGTGATAAGCTCTTCATAGGAGGAGACATCAATGGCCATGTGGGTACATCTAACACAGGTTTTGAAAGGGTGCATGGGGGCTTTGGCTATGGCATCAGGAACCAAGAAGGAGAAGACGTCCTGAGCTTCGCTCTAGCCTATGATATGGTCGTATCTAACACCCTCTTTAGGAAGAGTGAATCCCATCTAGTGACGTTCAGTAATGGTCTACACTCTAGCCAGATTGATTTTGTCCTCTCTAGAAGAGAAGACAGACGCGCCTGCATTGATTGTAAGGTGATACCTGGAGAGAGTGTTGTCCCTCAACATAAGCTGGTGGTTGCTGACTTTCTGTAATGTCCCAGGTTTAGAGACGATCAAGGGGTAGATTTTAGAAAGGGATGTGCATTGCATTGTAATTTACGGGGAAATTTCGCGCTTTTAAACAAAAACTGCATCGAAAGGGGAACAAGTTTCTCTCTCGACACCTTACAGGGTTAGGGTTTCGAGAGTGTGACAAACTTGCTTCTTTCTAATTAAACTAGGGTTTTGAGAAGAGAGGGGAGAGTTTGCATCCTAACTTAAGTTGCATGATTGAATTCAAACTTAAGTTGAATTTGAATTTCAAATTCAAACATCAAATAAATATCTCATAAATTCAATTGTGAGGAAATTCATTAAGTAAATTATAAATAACAAACATTATGAACAATAAAAAATAAAGTAAAGCTCATTAGAGAAAACTTTGAGCTTTATTGATTAACACACAAGATACATTGTCTTTACAATATTCATAATGGAAATAAATGAATATTACAACAACTTACATGAATTGAAAAAAATCTGAAAAAGAAAAAGAAGAAGAAAATTACAAGTAAATAAAATACATCCTAAACTACTATATCTTTTTCATCTTGGTCATCACTTTGTTCCTGCACACAATTACAACAAAGGAAATGTTATGCCAAGTGGCATAGCCACTTGGCAGGTTAAAAAGAATGGAAAACAGTGGATAATCTCTAGTCTGCCGAGCTGATCCACTCTCAGCCAAGTTACAAGCCAGATACCAAGAATGTGCACACACACACAGCTAGGCTGCTCACACAGCAGTGTGCATGCAGCACACCACACACACACAGCTGGTGAGTCACCAACAGGCTGCCGTGCCTTGTTGTCGACCAGAGGTGGAGAGGGAGATCATATAAAAACCTCTCCAACAGTGAACCCTAGATCATTCATCGACAGGCAGCTTGGTAAGTCATCAGAGAGCAAGAACACTTAGAACAGGAAGAACACATAGCTAGAACCCTCATCCAGGAACAGCTCAAGCAAGGAACTGCCTCTCGTTGAGAAGTAAACCATGGAGTAGATCAAGCACAAGCCACAAGGAGGAGCAGGGCAAGCTAAGAAATCAGCACAGTAAGCAAAACCTCTACACCAACACACTATTTCTAGGAGCTGGAGTGAGGTATACACCTTAACATGAACAAACCAGATGGTTTTGTTCATAAATTGCACAAGCATGATCTCCAGCACACCAACAAGGGTAGAAACCCTATATGTGAGTCATCATATGGCTACTGGCCAAAATGGTGCAAGTGAACAAGAGAGAAACAAATAGGAAAGCACCCTGGGAACATTGGCTATGCCAAACCAAGTGACATAATCAAAGAAATCCAACAAGGGATAATCCTATCTAGCTAGTCAGTTTCACTTAGCACCTATAGCCACTACACCATCGTACGCATAGACTATCAAGTGTCTATTCATGTTTATCAACATCAAAGGAAACTGGAAAAACCACAAGGATTCTTCCAGTAGAGTATTTCCCAAATCACAGCAAGCTAACACATGTGGGAGCTACCCTAACAGCAAGGAATTGCTGTCAGGGCCACCTCAACCACTATACCAAATTCCACAGAGAAGCCATGCACTAATATCATCACCCAGATGGGTTCAAAAAGGAGCCAGGGTTCCCAACAGATGTTGGCATCCTTCTAGCTCTAACCAAATCCACTTATATGATCATCACTGCAAGGCAGTTCACATCAGATATCCAAATATCAAGGCAAACTAAGCAGATAAATGAAGCAGGCAAGCTAATGATGCACTGGATCTTGCAGATGACCCAATGGATCATTGCAAGCATCCACTGATGCTTAGACAAGCACCAGCACACACAGGCTAAGCCTGTATGAAGCACAAGCAAGACTCGGTGTGCATCGGTGAGTCACGATGGAGAGCACACATTTGCTCACAAGCAAGAAATTATAAATTGATCATCGAGCATCACTAGCTCTTGCTACAGGTCACCACAAGCCTAGCATAGCATCATCACATGGCCCATATAAATAAATTAACCATATAATTGAACAATTGCATCATAGATAAGTGAATAGAGCATTATAATTGTATCCAGAAGCACTTCATCAAGGGATGGAGCTGCCAAGTCAGTAACAATGCTCAATTGAGCATGATCATGAATTATAGCACAGAGATAGCACACCAGGAGCACTGGCATTTGCCAAAGGCAAGGATCATGCACCATGATCAAGCCAGGGAGTAGTAATTGCTCACACAGGAGAGTCAGGAGCAAGATAGCAGCAGCAGTAACAAATGAATAAAGCAAAGCATCACAGTATGCTCATGAGCAAGAGTTCATGTGTTGCCACAGCAAGCTACAGAGCACAATAGCATAGCACAGCAGCCAGAATCCATGGCAATTGCACAACAGCAGCATACGCATAGCAGTAGCTAGCACAGCACTAGGGCTAGCTTGGCACAAGGCACACAGGGGCGTAGGCAACAAAGAAGATGGCCAGTGCCAGCATCTCCATGAGGAGAGGCAGGCTTGTAACTAGAGCATGGCATAGAGGAGGAGGAAGAAAGGGAGAAGATGGAGGCGTACTAACCTGGAGCAGCGCGACGGCGTCACCATGGCGGTACGGCGGCACAGCCTGGCCACGGCAGCACCAAGCCATGGCCAAGCCAGGCGGTCGCCGAAGCGCGGAGGCTCCAGCGCAGGCACAGCGAGGCACACGGCCTCGGCATCAGGAGCATCGGCGGTGGCGAACTCGCCGCAGCACACCACGGCAGGCGAACAGAGACGATGGGGATGCGTCGAGGAAGCGGCGAAACACAGATCGGCGCGGTGGATCTGAAGCGCCGTCGAACGGCGGATCAGATGCGCCGCATCTCGCCGGCGGCGATGGCCGGAGTCGGCCGAAACAATTCGGCGAAGGGAGCGGCGACGCGCGCGTCGCCAGAGCGAGAAGAGAATTAGGGTTCGAGCGCGAGGGGGGCGACGAAGCGACTGGGTCGGTTGGACCGAGCCCACTGGGCTGGTCCAACCTAACCAGCTCGACCGCCTGACAGGGGAGTCCGAGGGGTATTTTGGACATTTCCAAAATACCCATTTAAATGAGAATTTCCAAGAATTTTATAAAATAAAATACAGCTCTAAAAAAATAAATAAAAATATGAAAATTAATCAGCATAAAATTCTCTACCCAAATAAAATATCAAAGAGAATTTTTGAAGATAATTAAGAATAAGTCCTATTTTGATGATTTAAATAATCATTTAAATCACACACCTAATTTTCTTTAATGAAAATAAGTCCACTAATGCATTTGGACTTTAAAAAAACCTTGACAACATTTCAAGGTTATATTTTACTTTAAATCAAGTATTCCCAAATTATTCTTAGTACTAACCTCTTACATGAAATAATAACGACATCGGAAGGGGGGGAACAAACCCTAAAAATGGAATCATGCATAATTGCTTCTTTAACCATTGCCCTTATCGGACAATGATGCTATTTTTCAGAGACAGAGGACAAGGGTCAGTCCACACCTTCCAACTGCAAAACTTTGCAGTGTTCAGGCAAGTTCATCACTTGCTCATGTCATTTGTGTATTTCTATCAAATTACTTGCAAAGTACTATGGTTATCACAATTGCATAAAAATCAAAACCACTACTTTCATAACTATGAATATGACTATGTGGTGGGCAATGGAACCATGGATTGTGTTGATATGGTGGAGGTTCCATTGCACGGGTTTATATCCATCTAGGATTAAATAACAAATGTCGCCAGTGATTCTTGTGCCGTAATACCCGTGTTAACCATAAGATCCGGAGTGGGACGGAGTAGTCAAAAGTGTTTCCACCTCTTGAACATCAACGGATACGCTTACCGTAGACGGTTGTATCTTGCGGAGCAATTGGTGGGTGGGGAGCCCATTCTAATTCCCCACGGTATAGTCGTTGCTTACCGTAGACGGTTGTCTGCTTGCGGAACAATTGGTGGGTGGGGATCCCCTTCTAATTCCCCACGGTAATGTGGTCTATGATGGGTTGCAGCTACCGGCGAAGGAGTTTGGTTAACGAGTCCCAAACTCGTTGTCGTGATCGGGGTCCACCCCGAAATTACGGGAATAATGGGACCGACGAGGACCCGTGGTCGGGGTATGCAACAAAGGGTGGGTGTTCGAGGTAGCGGAGGAACATGATTGGCTAGACCTTATACCGGGCCTCACACCTAAGGAAGTGTGGACGGGAAAGCTGCCCGGTTGGCACCAAGGTTAAGATCTCTTATGGGTAAAGCAACACACCTCTGCAGAGTGTAAAGAACTGTGACCTGTCACTCCCTGTTCCGGGATTGAGGAACTGCGAATGCGGCCGGAAAGGAGCTCCATGAAGTTCTAGTAAACCGGTGAAGGCTGACGGACATAGCTCTTTGAAATAAAAGCAACCCCTTGAAGAAATGTTTACCAAAACCTGCATTGGTATTAGACTTTCTGGTCTAATATCGTAGTTAGTGCATTAAACACCTCTTATCTATAATGAACTTGTTGAGTACGCTCGTACTCATACCACTCTTAAATCCCATGCTTAGATTGTCTGAATCGTCTGGAGGAGGACTACGACAACAATGAAGGAGCCGAGATCATCGGCTATGATGAACCTGACCTCTCAGGAGGTGTTGAAGGAGTAGACTATCTCATAGTCTACGGATCCGGGGAGGCTTCCGGAGGAGAACAAGCTTAGAGATATCCGATAGTAGTAGTAACCGAGCAGCCCGAACTCTAGTATTTAGCTGCTCGATGAAATAAATGTTTAGTTTAATGAGACTCTGGTATTGTAAGTTAAGTTGGGTTCGCCTCGAACCCGGGAGTATTCCTCTTAGGACCCAAGAGGAGCTCCAAGACGACATGTGTATGATAGTTGTAATAATAAATGAATGAGTTATGGACCCTGCTATGTTCTGTTGTACTACTCTGAGGGATGTAATATTTGCGGAATGGTACTTCGTGAATGTTATATCAACGACTGGCATACTACAACATGCAGTGGTATGCAGGGTCACCACACTTTCGCTTTAGGATCTGTGTCCAGCGGGGAAAGCGCGCCAAAGTCGCTAGAACAAAGTGGTGGAAGCTCAAGGGTGAGGCATCCCAGGCTTTCAGGGAGAGGGTTATTAAGGAGGGCCCTTGGGAGGAAGGAGGCGATGCAAACATGATGTGGACGAGTATGGTGACCTGCTTGCGGAAGGTCGCTGTAGAGGAGTTTGGGGTGACTAAGGGAAGTAGAAGGGAAGCTAAGGATACCCGGTGGTGGAACGATGAGGTCTAGAAGGTTATTAGGGAGAAGAAGGACTATTTCAGATGCCTATATCTGGACATGAGTGCAGCTAACATGGAGAAGTACAAGGTGGCGAAGAAGGCTGCAAAGCGGGCGGTGAGTGAAGCAAGGGGTCGGGCGTATGAGGACCTCTACCAACGTTTAAACACGAAGGAAGGCGAAAGGGACATCTATAAGATGGCCAAGTTTAGGGAGAGGAAGACGAGGGATGTCAACGAAGTCAAATGCATCAAGGACGGAGAGGATCAGCTTCTTGTGAAGGATGAGGCGATCAAGCGTAGATGGCGGGAGCACTTTGACAAGCTTTACAATGGAGAGGTTGAGAGCTCTACCATTGAGCTAGACGACTCCTTTGATGATACCAGCATGTGCTTTGTGCGACGTATCCAGGAATCTGGGGTTAAGGAGGCGTTAAGGAGGATGAAAGGAGGCAAGGCGATGGGTCCTGATGGTATCCCCATCGAGGCGTGGAGGGGCCTTGGAGACGTAGCGATAGTATGGCTAACTAAGCTTTTCAACCTCATTTTTCGGTCAAACAAGATGCCCGAAGAATGGAGGCGGAGTATTTTAGTACCAATCTTCAAGAACAAAGGGGATGTTCAAAGTTGTACTAATTACCGTGGAATCAAGCTGATGAGCCATACTATGAAGCTATGGGAGAGAGTCATTGAGCACCCCTTAAGAAGGTTGACAAGCGTGACCAAAAACCAATTTGGTTTCATGCCTGTGAGGTCTACCATGGAAGCCATCTTCTTGGTACGACAGCTGATGGAGAGATACATGGAGCAAAAGAAGGACCTTCACATGGTGTTCATTGATTTGGAGAAGGCCTATGATAAGATACCTCGGAATGTCATGTGGTGGGCCTTTGAGAAACACAAAGTCCCAATAAAGTACATTACCCTCATCAAGGATATGTATGATAATGTTGTGGCAAGTGTTCGAACAAGTGATGGTGACACTGATGACTTTCCAATTAGAATAGGACTACACCAAGGGTCAGCTTTGAGCCCTTATCTTTTTGATTTGGTGATGGATGAGGTCACAAGGGATATACAAGGAGATATCCCATGGTGTATGCTCTTTGCGGATGATGTGGTGCTAGTTGATGATAGCCAAACATGGGTTAATAGAAAGTTAGAGTTGTGGATGCGAACTCTAGAATCGAAAGGTTTTAGGCTTAGTCGAACTAAAACTGAATACATGAGGTGCAGTTTCAGTTCTACTAGGCACGAGGAGGGAGAGGTTAGCCTTGATGGGCAGGTGGTACCGGAGAGAGACACTTTTCAATATTTGGGGTCCATGTTGCAGAAGGATGGCGATATCGATGAAGATGTGGGCCACCGAATCAAGGCTGGTTGGATGAAGTGGCGCCAAGCTTCTAGCGTACTCTGTGACAAGAGAGTGCCACAAAAGCTAAAAGGCAGGTTTTATAGGACAGCTATCCGACCTGCGATGTTGTATGGCGCGGAGTGTTGGCCAACGAAGAGACGACATATCCAACGATTAAGTGTAGCGAGAGATGCGCATGTTGAGATGGATATGTGGCCACATAAGAAAGGATCGGGTACGGAACGACGATATACGGGAGAGAGTTGGGGTAGCACCGATTGAAGAGAAGCTGGTCCAACATCATCTCAGATGGTTTGGACATATCCAACGGAGGCCTCCGGAAGCGCCAGTGCATAGCGGACGGATAAAGCGTGCTGAGAATGTTAAGAGGGGTCGTGGTAGACCAAACTTGACATGGGAGGAGTCCGTTAAGAGAGACCTGAAGGTTTGGAATATCGACAAAGATTTAGCCATGGACAGGGGAGTGTGGAAGTTAGCTATCCACGTCCCGAAACCATGACTTGGCTTCGAGATCTTATGGGTTTCAACTCTAGCCTACCACAACTTGTTTGGGACCGAAAGGTTTGGTTGTTGTTGTTTGTTGTTGTTATGACATACGCATGTGTGACGTCATGTGTACCGAAAAGGCATGACATATAGAAGAGTCGTGGGCAGCTCCTCCTGCGTCGCCCCACACATTTCCCCCGAAACTGGAATGAAGGAACACTTGTCCACTTCGTCTTCAAAACCACGCATGCACAACGTGGGCGGTAGTTAGGCAACTGGGATGGTTACCTGGTCACGTGACCTTTTTTTCTAACTCGACGTATAGATATGGGTATACATAGGTCGAATATGGGTTTCAGTGGGTCTAAAGTAAAAAAAAACCCGAATATAACCCTTCTTCGGTTAGGGGAACCATTTCATCCAGTCACGTATGCGTCTTTTTTCTATAGCTAGCGTGCTGCTCTGTCCACCTTGTATATGGGCTGGTATGGATGGGCCATGAGGTGGGTATCCTTGGAACGACAACGATAACAAACTATGTGCCAGTTCTTAAAAAAATTATTTGCGAGTTCTAAAAACAAAATTGATCTACCTTATGGTCGTTCTGAAATAAGGAAAATCTGCCTTTGTGGTTCTATCACAATAATATGCGTCAGTGTATTAAAAATGTGTGTTTCCTCCAAAGGAGAATTAAACACGCATCGGTTCAGGTTGAGGACAATCCACTTTATAATTTCTATTACATTGAATTTATAATAAAAAAATATGTTGTAAAATAGCTCCAAAAGTGAAGAGGTGAGCTAAACAACAAACAGACAAAAGTTGTTTGATAATATATGATCATTGCAAGCCACTCGCTGCCAAATCTAGCTTTAGTAAAAGTTGAGTGTTAATCAAAGCACAAATATTGGAAAGAAGCTTTGAAACTCAAATAAAATTTATTTTGTAGTTTTCTAAATTTTGTTTGGTGATTTGGAATGAAATTGCTAGTTCACCAATATTGACTGTCTTCAATGCTGTTTGGTAATTTTTACTTGCAAAAGTTATCATATACAGTACTTTTTTGCGGAAAATTATCATAAACAATGTCAAAGTAGTGCAACAAGGTTATTGTTCTCTTGCTCGGCCCCTAAACCGGTGGAGGGGCTAGTGTCGGTGTAGTGAATAGTGCGCTAGAGCGGCGGTGGTGGCAGGCCCCGCGTGGTGGGCAGGAAGATTAGAAATAGGAGGGAGTGCGAGCAGATGGACCAAGGCGGGGCATGGAATTTAACGCGGAAGCAACTGGTGTGAACTACTCGTATGCCTCCGTCGGTTTCTTGTGCAACCTGTTCTTGTGGGAATCGTGAGGGAGACGAAAAGAAATCGGCGCCGCCAAGATTAATGTAGAGGAAATGTCAATGCTTGCTAGCATTTTTCTCTACAACAAATATTTTGATATGTTTCTTTTTACATCAAATCTTTCGGTAAGTCAACGAAGAATTGTGGAGGGCTGTTCGTTGCCTGCATATGGCAGTGAAAGAAAAAAGATGGTGGACCAGTTTCCTTGATCACGTGAGTCAGATCATGGGCTAGATGAGGCTCCATGCGATGGGTTGGACCGTTGGTGTCCTTTCGTCAATCAAAGAAACAAAAGGACGATGGTTGGGTAGCAATGCTCGATAAGGTGGACAGCTGCATGTAACGAAACGAAAATAGCTGAGGGCGCCTTTGGGCCGATTCCTTGCATGACTGCGCTAGCGAGATGGGGCGCATTGCGCGTTACGAACGGGCCATAGGCCACTTTCGGCCGGTCGTTTGGTAGCCTGTGAGCCCTTTTGCGCGCCAGATAAAGAACCCAGTATCGTTTGGTTGCCCGCTTTCAGTCCATCTTGCACGCAGGAAAACAGGAATCTGATGTTTGGTTGCTCAAATCACAAATCCATATCCTTACCACAATTCAAATAGGGTGACATTACCATGCCATGCAATCTTACATACGATCAGAGATCACTCAGAAAACAAGATCCTGCCGATCACCACGATGAGGAAGGCGATGATGTAATCTTTCACCCGGCTAGGACGTACCTCCGACGGTGCTCCTTGTAGAGCATGTACTTCCTCAGGTGGTGCTCCTTGTAGAGCATGTACTTCCTCCGGCGGCAGCTGTGCTTATGGCACTGCCTCATCGATGGCATGATCTTCCTGCAGCTCCTCTTGCAGGAAGCTGAGGTACTCTTGCTGTGCCTCCTCCAATGTTGCATATCCTCGGTAGCTATTGTTGGAGTAGCCATTGACCTGATCTTGACAGACTCTCCATGAGCTGTAGATTCCTCGGACCCGACCGCGAAACACCACATACCACTAGCATGGCAAAAGAAGAAGTTAGCAATCACAATAATGAAGCAATTCAGACATGAGAAATAGAACAAGACAAGTGTTGACAACAAATCTGAAACTAACAGGGGCATGCATATCATTCCAAAAGTCAATCAGAAGTTTATCCTACACTACCGTGGTCGTCCTACCACCACCACAAAAGTGGGTGTCTCATCCTAACACCGCGAAGTTCACCATCACCTGAGGGGTTAGTATATACCACCTCATAATACTTACAAAAGGGGGCCAAATGTTTTTCATCCTAGCTACTGCCAGAGTATACATCATCATCATCACCATCTTCATGCATGCAACCCTGATCCACCGCCTCAAGGGCACCACTAGTTCTTGCCGTGGTACTTGCCAAGGTAGTTCCTCAGCCAGAGGACGTGGTGTGGCTCTGAGAAGCCGACGAAGCTAGATCCCTGGGCCTTGTGGTCGACGAGGTGGCTGAGGGCGACCATCAGATCATCCTCAGTGAAGCCAAGCATGTCCATGACCGCATTGTACAAGTCAGGGTGCATGTCCGTGGGCTTGTTCGCCCTGATGGCCTGTGCGACCTCCTTCACAGCAACAGTCATGTTGGTGAAGGCCACCAGCTCGTCGTCGGCGAAGGCACCTCTCTTCCTCTTGCCGGTGGTTCGCTTCTCAGGCGCGTCGGCGGGCTTGTCAGCATCGAGGTTCACCGTGTCGGACTCCTGGGTGTTAGCATCCTCAGGTGCAGGAGGTGGTGCAGGCGAGCCCAGGGGCTCACTGGATCCCATGGCGTACTTCCTGGTGGTGAGGCCGAAGGAGAAGATGGTGTGCATCTCGTCGTAGTTGGCGATGGGCACATTCAGGAACTCCGCGTCCTTTGGGTGATCCTACGATACGAAGGGACAAACATGTTAGTTCAGCTCATGGCTGATCAAGAAAGTTAGTGAGGACGACTAAGTTGCAGAGGTGCTCACCGCGATGTGCCCGCAGTAGTGCTCACCCTCAAGGACGATGCATTTGGTGTCCTCGCACCACTGAGCACCGCTTAGATCGCGGAGCCTGCTAATGGTGAGCCACCTCTGCCTCCACTTCCTCAGGTGGTTGTACACCTGAGTGGAGCAGACGGTCACACCACAGTGGTCAGCTAGGCCCTTCACCATAATTTGCAGATGGACTTCCTCGAAGCCTTTATCAGTTCTCACTCCGTTCTGGATCAAGCCGCACATCTTCTCCAACATGAAGCTGGACATGAAAGGAAGCCATTTCATGGTGGCATTCCTTTCCTTCCCGGTCTTCAACAAGGCCCTCTCCACTTCCCTGCGGTTCTTGTTCTTCTTATAGGTGGCCAGCCTAGCCGCCACCTCTGCCATTACCTGAGCCACGAGGTCAGACACCGGCAGAGGGGTGACCTTGGACTCAAACGTGGGCAGCGAATCGGGAACTTGGGAAGGGATCTGAGAGTCCCCAACGCAGACAAGTGCCTGTCTAAACTCACCGCAGAAAGAGTCCTACACACATCGTAGTACAACCTAAATCAGACATGCAGTTCATTGCAACGGTGAATAGCACAAAGCTACAGCAAGATCATGGCAGATGAGCACATTTTTGACAAACCCCTACTACAAGAACAAACCCCAGGCAAGATCATGGCAGGTGAGGACATTTTGGACTAATCCCTGGTTCAAGAACAAATCCTAGGCAAGATCATGGCAGTAGCATACGGAAATGTCAAATCCTAGCAAGATCATGGCAGGTGAGCACATTTTGGACTAACCCCTGCTACAAGACCAAACCCTAGGCAATATCTGACAAGTCCTAACCTAGACCTAAACATCACCGCCGAACGGGGATAAGGGATGGCTTACAGTCATGGCCGGAGGTGAAGATGAGCTGGACTAGGAGGTAGCCCAGATGTACTCGCCGCCGCCGCCGCCGCTGCAACCGTCGCCGACCGGAGATGCGTGCGCCTCTTACCTGCTTGCCGATGGGAGGAGGAGCTCGAAATTTGGGGGGGGGAGTAGTGGAGGAGGGGGTAGAAATAGGCCATGGAGAGCGGCGGGAGGTGACGGAATCCTTCCCGGCCCCCTTTTCGCTTTTCGCCGATGCGCGCCGCAGCTCCCGCCATCTCCATTCTCGTCTCCGCCCGTGCACCGAAGATTCCACTTTGCATCAGCGAGCGTGGAGATTTTGCCTGCACCGTTTGAAACCGCCGAACCGGGCGTTCCTCCAGGATCTGACCCGACACTGTTTTGAGAAGCGGTTCCTGCAACAACGCGGCTCGGCCCAGGCAACCAAACGGGCCCAAAATTGCTGGCCCAATGCGAGCCAAGGGGGATGCGAGCAACCAAACGCGCCATAAACGTGGACTCATTGACGATGGATTGGGTGGGCCTGCTGATGCTGATGTGGTATGACTACATGTGTAGAGAAATAGGTTAGTAAAGATGATTTTTTTAGTTATATATAGGATCATTTTTACTAGAAAAAGGACACGGGGCGCTCAACTTCGCTTCGCGCGCTAATAAGTGGCGTGGCCTGGTGCGTTTGAAGCCTCCTGCAGATCATCCCAACTCGACACGTGGCGGGCGGAGCAGGTCGAGGGTGGCTTTTCTCTTTTTTCCGTAGATTCGAATACGAAAACTGAAATATCTTGCGAACCGAGTATCCAAATAAAGTTTCGTTTTCATGGCTGTGCTAGTCGCGTCGAGATCTACAACACTAGAACTCATCTTTTAGGTTTGGACGAACTTTTTTTTGAACTGTCTTTTATGCCTCGGTTACACTGCCTTGGATCGCTTTTGCACCGCACAATGTCGTGGAAGAGCACCGCCGTGCACTGCACTTTTGTACCACGTTGCACTGCCTTGGATCCCTTTTGCACCGAGCGGTGTGTCCTAGCAGTGCATCGCCCGTGCATTTGCCTTTTTTACCACGTTGCACTGTACTGCCTTGAGTCGCTTTTTCACCGCGCGGTGTCCTGGCAGTGCACCGCCCGTGCACTGCCTTTTTATACGGCGTTGCACTGCCTTGGATCTATTTGCACCGCGTCGGGTCCTCGGAGTGCACCGCCCGTGCACTGTCTTGTTGTACGGCTTTGCACTTCCTTTGTTCTCTTTTGCACCGCGCGGGGTCCTGGTAGTGCACCGCCCGTGCACTGCCTTCTTGTACGGCGGTGCACTACCTTGGATCGCTTTGCACCGCGTGGGGTCCTGGCAGTGCACCGCCCGTGCACTGCCTTCTTGTACGGCGTTGCACTGCCTTGGATAGATTTACACCGCGCAGGGTCCTCAGAGTGCACTGCCCGTGCACTGCCTTTTTGTATGGTTTTGCATTGCTTTGGTTCGCTTTTGCACCGCGTGGTGTCCTGGCAGTGCATTGCTCGCGCATTGCTTTTTTTATCACGTTGGACTGCCTTGGATCGTTTCTGCACCGCGCGGTGTTCAGGCGGTGCTTTGTCGCGGTGCACAGTTTTTTCTCTTTTTTAATGATGCAGGGGTTGGGAGACGTGGAGACCATTTAAAAGTTGGGTAGTTGGACGCGGGGGAAAGACTACTGTAGCGCCGCCACGTGTCAAGCGCGGAGCGGCTCGGCGAGGCCCCGCGTGTGTCATCCCGCGCGCTAACGCGGAGCGCATCGCGCGCACCCCCTAGTCGTTCCCTATATATGATAGGTGTATCTCATTCCTACATGTAAAGAAGGAAAACAAAATATTCGTGGGAAGGCAATGAGCCAACACCTATCTAGAGCGGCCTCCTGAAAACCCAGTACTGCCTCCACCTCTACATTCTACATAGATTAGTTCCCCCTCCTCTAGCCGGCTTCGCCGGTGTTAGGAGAGGTGAGAAGCCTGATCTATGCGTGGAGTTTTTAATAAAAGTAATGTTTTCACATATAAGGTTAGTGTTTTATTACCGTCTTCTTCTTGGCCTCCACCTAATTTGAAATGACATCATCTTCAATAAGTGCTCTTTGATTTGTTCGGCAACGAGATCTCCTTCCATACGTCAATGGTGGTGTTGGAAAATTACAATCTCTATGTGCGAGCTTTCAAATCTTGCTTGACGAGGTCGATTTTGGATCTTTTCTCATGGTTGTCACGAAGATGAATGTCCTTACAATATTTGTTCCAGCTGCATTCGAAAAAATACAAGATTGTAGCATGGAAGAAGTAAGACTTCAAAGACCTTGAAGATTTTTTGTTTTTTAGACTTTATTTTGTAATCAAGATCCTGTATCTACTATTTGTTAATATAAATATATGGTATTGATTGTCAAAAAAGAAAGGAAACCAAAATATTTTCTCGAGAACCTGACTTTTTATCAAGAGGAAAGTTGACATATTTTGGATACACTTGATTTGATTGCACTAGGAGTGTTGATAAATTAATACTCTCTATACCAAGATCTGGTGAATATTACTTTTATCCTAAGTACCAAGTTTATAGAAATAATATCAGCATATAGTAACAACACATATATCATAAAATATATTTAAAGTTTTACCTATATAGGAAAAGATATCGAAGGTTGTTTTTTTAGGGAAACAATGAGACTCTGTTGTGAGCTTTATTAATCAAATAACAGAAACACCATCGATTGACACAAAAATAATAAACCTCGGTGGATCATCTACCCAAACCTTCAGGAGTGATTTAGTCTCTCTGGCAACTTAATCAACAACATTGTTTGCTTCCCTATTACAAACTAAACTTGCAAGCAGAAAAAGTAGAAGCTTGAACATAAATATCATTATAATAAGTAGCAGTTGAAGTCGATGAGAGTTCACCTGTTTGAAGAATTTCAATAACCTGCAAACAACTTGACCCAATCATAATACGTGCACAGTTAACCTCGTTTGCTAGCGTGATATCTCTGCTGATAGCTTGAGTTTCGAGTGTGTTCGCATCTATGGCATATTGGATAGGGTCGTTTCATTTTCATGCAACAATGAAATCCCCATTTCCATCTCGAATCACCGTGCCAATTCCACATGAAATGTTTTCTGGATTAAAGCTTGCATCCACGTTAATTTGTACAAAACCCTTCCTTGGTTTAGTCCATTCACTCTTCTTTTTCACAGCATTTTTCCTCATTGCTTCGTATGTTGTTTGCCGTTACTACATGTATTGACATGGCAACAATAGTTACCGTAGGAACTTTCTCTCCGTGGACCAGTTGCCTCCGCATCCACCATATATATCATGCCGTTGTCAAGATCAGTTCCCTGGTATCCCATTAATTTCTTTCAAGACGAGTTCCTCTAGTACCGCACCCCCAGCTCTGTCAACTAGTAATGTATCTTCAATTTTATTCTACAAACGAGGTGCCAAGGAAAGGAACACGTGAGCTGGGCTGAGTTGGGCCAGAAATAGGTGGACCAGACTCAAGAAGCGCTAATTTCAAATTACTATCGGTGCAGATTTTGTTCCACCACATAGAATTCTATCGATTTCCTAAGTCTTCCAATTATGTTTACCTATATATCAGAAATTCACCTAGGCTAATTTGAAGGATAGACAAAATTGCTTTTCCTCCTGGAAGAAGAAACAAAGTGAGATCTACATGATTTCCAAAACTTTATATATATTCACGGAGCTAAAATCTGTCATCTGTATATTTTCTTGCTGAACCTTTGACAAGCAACAGTTAAACATTATAACCATGTCTAAGTATACAGCTAAGACCAAAGTTAGTGACTGAATTTCCCCCGAAAAGAAACTGCGACGGTCCATGTATTCTGTGTAGGTGCATGCGTGAAGCTACTGGATTAAAAGGCGACATCTATCCCAGAGAAAACCCATCCAGAAAAATTAGTTAGCACGTCGTTATGTGTTTCTGTGTGCCCCTGATTTGTATATCTAATCACTTGGTTTGCATGATTAGACCATTTTCTCCACAAAGCTGTGACTTAAGCTGCACATGATCCTCCCTGTACTTCTCACAAGTTTGATCTTGGAGTCCAGCTAACGCCGACAGTATGAACCACTCCGTCGACAAGCATTCCCTTGCGGCCACATGATACATGTCAACAATAAGTAAAAGCACTTCCCTTTCACAACAAAGGAGTACAAGAGATGAAACACAAAATAATAACAAATGTGCAACGCTGGCCCCTTGCCAATATTTAATCAGCATCAGTTATCTGGCAAGATGCAAAGCCTTTCTGTTCTCCCCGCTTAATCAAGTCGTTTTCCTGCTTTCTCAGGGGGGCTTTATCATGAAGCAAACCCCCAACCTAACAAAAGAAACCCTGCAACCATCATCATCATGGTATCCTCAGCTTTTGTAACCACGGGCCAATAAAATTTCCGAGGCACCATGCACATGCATGTGGAGCTGTTCCCCCCAGCATGGCTCACCAAAACCCTCATTTCATCTGCTTTTCCATGTGCTTGCTTGGTACTTGAGAGTAATTTTCATGTTTATGCATGTAGTGTAACAAAGACCCTTTTCTTCCTCAGATGTCACAGATTTGTTACAGTGTTTGCAGTTGGGAACAGCACAGGGTCGGCCTTGGGTTTTCAGGAAACTGTGTATGTGACTATCTCAAAATTAAACACCAGATACTGCAGACCAGCTAGTCAATGTATACTCATCCATCCAAAATATTCCTCCAAGGAAATTAACAATTATATATGATCCAGCTCTTATCGTTGTTAATTATGATTATCTGTTTAGGTCGAGATCAGCTTCGCTCTCATTGGTTTTTACGACATACGAAGTGTCGTTCCTGACACCGACGCTCAGAATAACGGTAAACAAGAAGATCTAGTGTCGGCAAAGCCCCATCAGATTGTCAGCGACTCCGTACATACATATGCATAAAGCATGTATAGCTACTGTTTTGGATCGACGGTGAGAAGGATGGCCTGGTTGAAAAACGCTCTATGTGTAGATGGTCTGCATGTGCCCATGTGATTGAGAAGGCATGAAGAAAGGTACCGACCGGACGAAGACCTGATTGGTCCAGCCCAGGAATCTGATGTATACCTCCATTATTGGATGGCCAGTCAACTCGTTCATATGCCAAGTGCTCAGCACTGCTGCACTAGGATCTTACAAGCAGCTCCCACCCGGCCACAACTTGCCACAAGCTACAAAACCATATAATTATCTAGTATGAACTCTGCAAAAGCAGGTGTCTAGCACATCTCTGTCATTCAGAGAGGGTTTAATCTGAGCCATTTCTCACTTAGAGAAATCAGGCTGACTTTGAATTGTTCATGTTCTATTTGTTATTACCTCTAAAATTTTATCTTTTTAAAAAAGGCTTATATTCGGGAACGAAATTAGTAAATTAGTACTAGTTTATTGAATCTTAGTAATTAAAAAGAAAACTAGCCAATCGGTTGGAAATTGTGATTATCCCTCCGGATACAGACCAAACTTCGGGGATTTGCTACAAGGGGACCTAGTAAAAACAGAAGAGGAGCTGCTCAACACAAAATTTTCTTTCAAGATTCTTGTAGCTAATCCATTGAGACGTCCTTCTCGACACAAATAATTCAACGATCTTCCTGGCCCAACCAACCACCTTGGAGGCTTCCGGCTTCTTTCAATACGCAATCGAATTGAATGAAGGTTCAATAATACTAATGTACCCGGAGGACTGCTGATCCAAATGCTCTAGTACTGCTAATATGTAATAAATGAAAAATCGTGTAGAAAGAACACCGTGTACTGTTGATGGAGAACAAATACGGAATATGAATCAAAATTCTAGCACATAGACATGGTCAATTCGCACGTCCGCTAATCCACTCAAGTGACATGGGATTACTTGGACTTCTTTGATTCAAGGAGATTTCATAGGGACTTTCGAGGATCGTATTTCTTACATAATCGTCTATCATTTATTTGATTTTTGCAATTGTAAACTCTAGGCATTTTTCGTCATGTGCTATTCTCTTTTTTTGCGACAGATTTGGTGGAATTTTCTTTAATTAAATAATAACCATGTGATTGCTTTGGGGGAGAATGGATCTCGCGTCCGCCGGGCGGATCTCCATGCTACGGCCATCCTCGCGTCTGCCGCTCCTAGATCCAGCCTCTACAGTAGATGCTATTCCCTTCCCTCCTGCATGATAAGCTGCCCGAGATGTCCTCGAGCAACCCCGCATAGTCCGTTGCTGCTCGATCCAATCTGGATCCCGAGCTTATGGCCACGCCCCATACAGGATGGTGAAGGGTCCGTGAAGATGTTGGAGGCCTCCCCAGGAATGTTTTATACGCCCGCGTCTGCAGTTACGGTCGATGAAGATGTGATGGCCCCATAGAAAGCCGCCCGCTGCTCCAACTTGGTCGGATCCCTCCATCATGTCATGGCCTTCTTTTGGGCCTCTGCTGCTGACGATGAGGAGGACGATGAAGATTTTAGCTTGTCTTGAACTTTCCCTTCTTAACCTTGATGATGATCACCACTTGATGTCATCCTCCTATATGAGCTCTTACTTCTGATGCATGCCCATGAAAAGATAGATAACCCACATAGAAAACACAAAAACATGTATATGATTGGTTAGTTCACAAAGTATAATTGACAAAGCTTACCATATCACACGGTCACTTGATCCGATGTGGTATATTCTTTATGCTTTGTGTGTGGACAAACTTGATCAATCTTCACTCTTTGTCTTATTCGATCTTGTATCTTCTCATGCTCTATCAGAATATCTTGAGGCACATAGAGAATTCTCCATTTGATTGCATGCTCTAAGTCTTGCTCAATCATGGCTCAAGTCATGAGAAATTATGATTTCGACATAGAGCCATATCTTCAGTTCTTCTCTTGCAATCAAACTTTCGAGATCTTGATCATCCATGGCTTACCATATAAGCTAGAGCATGGCTTATTTGAGTTCCACAAAGACTAGCACTCCATCTTCATTTCTTCTTCTTGATCATATCATATTCTTCTCTTCAAACTGGTGATCTTGATGCTAATACTCAAGGTATATATTTATCTTCATGGAATCCAATCTTGAATACAACACATTGACTACAAGCATTACTTATGGAATATTCCTTCATATAAACTCAAAGAAAATATTAGTCCATAGGGATTGTCCTTAATTAATTACCAAAATCTTACATGGGAGGAGTGATATGATCTTAAGTTCAGCCTTTCTGGAATGATTAGATTGCAGAACCACACCAATGCCAAAGGTATTTGTCAAAGTCGCCAATGGGAATATGTTGGAATGTGATCATATGGTGTTGTAGCTAAATTGGTGGGCTCAAGGGCATACTTCTCTATTGACATGAGAGTCTTACCACTAGGGGCTTACGAGCTATAATGGGGGTGGATTGGCTACAACAATGGGGAGAGATGGGTTGCAGCTGGATCAAAACACTTAAATTCGAATACCGTGGAAAACCTATTGTGGTGCTAGGCATCCAGTCATCACAACCACGACACAAAAAGAAATACTAGTTGAACAATTCTGAAATGGGCATAGGATAATGACGTGTGCGCAGTGGCGGTATTGGAGCAGACTGGCGAAGAAACACGGTGTTTGTGAAACTAGTTGGTCTCCTCCACATCACGAGTTTAGAAGTGTGCAAACCGAGAGATTTAATATGAGTTCAGTGGGGTGCCTTGGGCATCCCCAAGCTTATGGTCTTGACCATTCTTATATTTCTCTTGGTGTGGTGTTCTTTCATTCCCTGTGAAAAAACTTCAACACAAAACTTTCTTCCCATTCTTTTCTATAGGGTGATATTGGTGGTACAAGAATAATATGGTTGATGTCATTATCTTTGAAGATAAAATACTTAATTTATCTACCAGAGAGCAGATAAAGTTCTACGCATTATCCTCATTCCAAAAGATTCAAGAAAAATCATTTTGGAACTCAAAAAATAGAATAAACATAACAAGACAGAATTTGTCAAACAAATTGACAGCAGCAAAATTGAACTTTATAGACCACTTAGACATGTCAAGAATTTGCCAATTTTTATGCATATAGAGGATGAAAATTTGTGACTACTGTGAATTTTTCGTGATTTCAGGAGTGACGAAAAAATCGTAAAAATCATGCACTAAAAAGTGCAGCGCAGAAAACAACAACCCCCTCTTTTGTTTTTCAACTTTTAACATCCAAATGGGTAAAAACTTGGTACTTTATTTATAAACCAGAGAGTAAAAAAATAAAACTAACATGCTACAGAAAGCATGTATAGGAAAAACCAAAAACAATCAAAGATAAATAAAAACATGGTCCCCGCAAACATTCAGCGGGATCATGAAGATAAAACTATAACTTGAAAGAAGAAGGGGATGTGTGGGCATCCCCAAGCTTATGATCTTGATACTTATGTTCCTCTACTCTTACTCATCATATCATGTTACTAATCTCAAACAAATAAATATTTTCATCTCCATTGTACTCCAATGCCTACAAAATTGTTAGTTCTCCAAACAAATAATATGATAATTTCCACCAAGATGGGAACTATATGAATCATTTGGAAACTATTTTATTCAAGAAGATAACATATATAAAGCAAGTAAACACTCTTTTTATTTTGTTTTACTGTAGGAAGAGTTTTAATGATATAGACTTTGCAATGGTTCCATTGGCATGAACAACACATGCTCAAGGTTGACCCCAATTTTTCCATTGCTCATCCTTCTCATTTACTCTTCCATACTTTATTTTTTTCCTTTATTATAACTTATAAACACACTAATATGTAATAAGAAGTATAGCTATTTAACAAGGACATAAAGGTGTGCTCAAATTAAAATTTACTTGAAAGCATATGGAGCACACACAAGATTTGAAACCGTCAACTTTTAAGTCTCACCCTCTTCCTATGCATTGACATTTTGTATATGAATAAATAACAGAAAATAAATGGTATCCAATGCATATAATGACAAGTAGCTTGCATTTTAAATAACATCAATACATAAAGAGGGCTCTTATCTCTTCCTCTTTCATAATATTTGTAAGTATCAAGAGTAAACTTAATAACATAGTTGTGAATAGAATCACCACATAAAGACAAATCATCTAATGAGCTTATGGTATCATATATTTCTTTTAAATCATCATGATCCTCCCATAAATTAGACAAACTTATTTCACATAGAGGACCATCATCAATATTATAAGAAGGGGTGTTTTGTTTGTTACCATTATTGGGAGTTGGAGATGGGCATTTTTCCTCCTCTTGTTCTTCTTCATGCTCTTCTTGGGGTTGCATGGGCATACCCAAGCTTATGCTTTTGTCATCCTCCTTCTTTTGTTCCTCTTTGTCTTCCTCTTGGGGCTGCATGGACATCTCCAAGCTTATGCTTTCATCATCTTCTCCCTGCAAAATATTAGTACCTCATAATGGATTGGAATTGTTCTAATCATTAATATTTGGTACTTTGGTTTTGGAGGAGGAATTGGTATTTCAAATCTTCCAATTTTTAGAAACTTTGGCTCAATAACATTGACCCTTTTCTTTGGTAGCTCAATAGAATTCTTCTTCGGGAAATGTATAGTATGCTCCTTTCCTTTTACATGGAAGGTGACCTTGCTTCAAGTGCAATTTATAATAGCCCCTGCAGTATTTAGAAAAGGTCTACCAAGAATAATAGATAAATTATCATCTTCAGGCATATCTGATATCACAACGTCCGTAGGGATTTGCACATTAGCAATCATAATAGGAACATCTTCGTATATGCCAATATGAATAGTTGTGGATTTATTAGCCATTTGGAGTGAAATCTTAGTAGGAACTAATTTATTCAAATTATGCTTCTTATAAAGATAAAATGACACGACACTTACTCCTGCTCCTAAATCACATAAAGCATACTTTACATAAGTATTCTTAATATTGCAAGGAATAGTAGGAATATCTGGTTCTCCACACTTTTATGGTAACTTTCCCTTAAAAGAATAATCAGCAAGCATAGTAGTAATAGTTTCATTAGGTATTTTCCTTTTATTTTTAACAATGTCTTTCATATATTTTCCTCTTATTGTTAAGAATATGGAAGAATTTTAATAGCATGAACAAGATAAATTTTCAAATATAAACCCTTTATCAATTCAATAAATTTCTCAAATCTTTCATTGTCTAGAGTTTAAGTTACCTCTTGGGGATATGGTATAGCTCTATGAACCCATGGATCCATTTCTTTAACTTTTGGTTGAGGTGGAGCTTTCTTCTTATTACTTTTATCCTTGGAGGATTGAGGATCTTCATTTATTGTAGGCTCGGGTTCTTTATCAGTAGCATCTTCAGGTGGTTCTTCATGTGGTTGAGATATTTCCACGAGTTTTCATTTTCTTCATTTTCGTTAGGGGATTTTCCTGCAAAAGATTTCTTCTTGCGAGCTTCTTGTTCTTTTCTCTTTGGATGTTCTTCGGGATAATCAGGGTCCTGGGTACTTGAACCTCCTCTTGTATTAACTCCACAAACATGTCTTTTCTCATCAAGAAGCTTCTCATATAATTTATTTTGAAGAGAAATCATTTTCTCAACTTGATTATGCATCATATGATAATGTTTGACAATCATTTTAAGAGAATCTACACAAGAGCTAAGATTTTTATAAATAATTTCTGTATTGTGAGAATTCTCCAATATGACTGATGTCTACGCACGCTTCTATTCCTGTAGACAGTGTTGGGCCTCCAAGAGCAGAGGTTTGTAGAACAGCAGCAAGTTTCCCTTAAGTGAATCACCCAAGGTTTATCGAACTCAGGGAGGTAGAGGTCAAAGATATCCCTCTCAAGCAACCCTGCAATTAAGATACAAGAAGTCTCTTGTGTCCCCAACACACCCAACACACTTATCAGATGTATAGGTGCACTAGTTCGGCGAAGAGATAGTGAAATACAAGTAATATGGATGAATATGAGTGGTAATAACAATCTGAAATAAATATGGCAGCAAGTAAACATGCAGTAAAATAAAAATGATAAGAAGAGATCATTACAGTAGTAATAACTTCCAAGACTCAACAAAAAAATTACTGTAAATAAAACATGGGTTGTCACCCATAAGCGCTTTTCTTTAACGCCTTTCAGCTAGGCGCAGTAAATATGTGAGCATCAAGTATTATCAAGTGAAGAAGCATCAACATCATAATTTGTTCTAATGATAGAGTCATAAGATGACTTCTTTCTCTTTCTAGCTAAGTCTTCCATACCTTTCTTGAGTGGGAATTGATATTTAATAATCCCATCTCTCATATCAATAGAAGCACCAACAGTTCTAAGAAACGGTCTTCCCAATATAATTGGACAAGAAGCATTGCATTCAATATCCAAAACAACAAAATCAACGAGGGCCAGGTTATTGTTAACCATAAGAAGAACATTATCAACTTTCCCCAAAGGTTTCTTTGCAGCAATATCAACAAGATGAACATCCAAATAACATTTTTCCAACGGTGGCAATTCAAGCATATCATAGATTTTTCTAGGCATAACAGAAATATTTGCACCAAGATCACATAAAGCATTGGAATCAAAACCATCTATTTTCATCTTAATGATGGGCTCCCAGTCATCTTATAACTTTTTTGGAATAGAGGCTTCGCGTTTTAATTTCTCCTCTCTCATTTTCATAAGAGCATTTGTCATGTGCTTTGTAAAAGCCATATTTATAGCACTGGCATTAGGACTTCTTAACAGATATTTCAATCATCAAAATCAAACTCATTTTTATCAAAGGTAAAAGGAATATTGTCTCCCATACTCCGAATATTTTTAGCACACTTACAGGAGCAGTTTCAGTGGTTCTAGGCAATTTTCTAGAAGGAGCGGGGACTTTTCCTACACCATTTATTTTACCATTAATAGTAGGAGAGTGGCTAGAATTTGAAACTTCATTACTACTGGTGGTGGTGATGCTATAAACTTTAGTCAAATTATTGATTCTAGTAATTTCATCTTCTCTTTCCC
Organism: Lolium rigidum; assembly: GCF_022539505.1. NCBI lineage: Eukaryota > Viridiplantae > Streptophyta > Magnoliopsida > Poales > Poaceae > Lolium > Lolium rigidum. The sequence goes on from NC_061509.1 coordinate 71,147,985, forward strand.
ACCTAGCATGCAATTCCGCCAACATCCTAACATTTTCATAATTCTAACTTGAATGGCATTCACAGTAGCAAATGTATTTTCATCCATAGTTATAGGTTTAGCAACCATTTTATTTATCAAAGAAGTTTGTGGTTTTGACAAAGAGAAAATACTAGTTTCAGCATTTGAAATCTTGACTTGCAAACCAGAAATTTCCCTATTTAAATTCTCAAGTTGATGACTAATATTTTTCAACATAAAAGATTGTTCTTCCATGATTTTAGTAAACACTTTATTTTGCTCATATTGCATTTGCATAAAGTTCTTAGTGGCCTTTTCAACTTCTAAAATATTTTCCTCTCGCTAGGCATAGATCTACCATAATAACCATTGCCACTATTAGGAGGATATGTCATATAATTGTTGCTACCAAAATTATTCCTATAAGCATTGTTGTTGAAATTGTTATTTTTAATGAAATTCACATCAACATGCTCTTCTTGAGCAACCAAAGAAGCTAACGGAATATTATTTGGATCAAAATGTGCTTTACCATTAACAAGCGTAGACATAATAGTATCAATCTTATCACTGAAGGAGGGGGATTCTTCGACAAAATTTACCTTCTTACCTTGTGAAGCCCTCTGGGTGTGTCATTCAGAATAATTTATCATCATATCATCAAGTAATTTAGTTGCAGCCCCCAAAGTAATGGACATAAAGGTACCTCCAGCAGATGAATCCAGGAGATTTTTTGAAGAAAAATTTAGTCTGTATAAAAAGTTTGGATGATCATTCAAGTAGTCAGTCCATGAGTGGGACAATTCTTTACCAAAGATTTCATTCTTTCCCAAGATTGAGCAACATATTCATTATCAAATTGTCTAAATTTCATTATGTCGCATCTCAAAGATATAATCTTAGCAGGAGGATAATATTTTCCAATAAAAGCATCTTTGCATTTAACCGAAGAATCAATACTATTTCTAGGAAAAGATAGCAACCAATCTTTAGCTCTACCTCTCAAAGAGAAACGAAACAGTTACAATTTTATAATGTCACCATCTATATCCTTATATTTTTTCATCTCACAAAGTTCAACAATATTATTAAGATGAGAAGCGGCATCTTCAGTACTAATACCAGAAAATTGCTCCTTCATAGCAAGATTTAATAAAGCAGGTTTAATTTCATAGAAGGCTGCCTCGGGAGCAGGTGGAGCAATAGGTGTACAAATAAAATCATTATTGTTGGTGCTAGTAAAGTCACACAACTTAGTATTTTCAGCGGAACCCATTTTAGCAAAATAAAAACTAAGCAACAAAAATAACAGTTGTAATAGAAACTATTTTTTGTGTTCTAGCTATAAAGACAACTATAAAAGTAAACTAATTTTTTGTGTGTTTTTGATATAATGAAGCAAACAAAACAAAGTAAAGTAAACTATCACAAAGTAAAGAGATTGGAGATGGGAGACTCCCTTTGCAGAAATTCTCTTTTTCCCCGGCAACGGCGCCAGAAAACAAGCTTGATGGCGCGTACTCGGCGTATGCAGACACGCTGTTGGGGAACCCCAAGAGGAAGGTATGATGAGCACAGTAGCAAGTTTTCCCTCAGTAAGAAACCAAGGTTTAATCGACCAGTAGGAGAAAGGCGTGACATCTGAAGGTGTTGCTGGCTGACTAGTGGCAGGGCGCACTACCGGCGTCAGCAACAACGTGGAACCTTGATGTCTACGCACGCTTCTATTCCTGTAGACAGTGTTGGGCCTCCAAGAGCAGAGGTTTGTAGAACAGCAGCAAGTTTCCCTTAAGTGAATCACCCAAGGTTTATCGAACTCAGGGAGGTAGAGGTCAAAGATATCCCTCTCAAGCAACCCTGCAATTAAGATACAAGAAGTCTCTTATGTCCCCAACACACCCAACACACTTATCAGATGTATAGGTGCACTAGTTCGGCGAAGAGATAGTGAAATACAAGTAATATGGATGAATATGAGTGGTAATAACAATCTGAAATAAATATGGCAGCAAGTAAACATGCAGTAGAATGGTAAATAAACGGTGATTCGATATTTGGAAACAAGGCCTAGGGATCATACTTTCACTAGTGGACACTCTCAACAATGATCACATAAATAAATAACTTCTCTTCACTTGTGCTACTTCAAACACTCTCTTGTTGGATAACAAACACCATTGATTGTGTAGGGCTACAAGAGCACCCTCAAGCCGGAGTAAACAAGCTCCACAACTTCATAAAGGAATCACACACGATGCGCACACTGTCACCGTCACATCGTGGAGAGTAATTCCGGAGTTCATATTAAAGTAACCTCTAGAGTGCATAGTAATAGTTAACTTCATAATCTACAAGAGATCACAATCATAACCTACGCCAAGTACTACATGATGCACACACTGTCAACATTACATCATGGAGGAGGAATAGACTACTTTAATAACATCACTAGAGTAGCACAAAGATTAATAGTGATACAAAGCTCATGATCACATAAAGATCACACCATGGGAGAGAGAGATGAACCACATAGCTACCGGTAGAGCCCTCAACCTCGGGGGAGAACTACTCCCTCCTCATCATGGGAGACAACGATGGCGATGAAGATGGCGGTGGTGTCGATGGAGATGACTCCGGGGGCAATTCCCCGTCCCGGCGGCGTGCCGGAACAGAGACTTCTGTCCCCCGAAACGGAGTTTCGCGATGGCGGAGGCGTCCCTGGAGTCTTTCTGGAGTTTCGTCAATTGGTGTCGGGTTTTTAGGTCACGAGGGGTTATATAGGCGAGAGGCGGAGTCGGAGGGGCACCAGGGCGCCCTCCCCACCTGGTGGCGCGGCCAGGAGTGGGCCCGCGCCCAGGTGTGGTGTGGGGGTCCCCTGGCCCATCTTCGTCTCCCCTTCGGACTTTTGGAACCTTCCGGGAAATATAAGATCGTGAGCTTTTGTTTCGTCCAATTCCGAGAATATTGCCCGAACAGCCTTTCTGGAACCAAAAACAGCAGAAAACAGGAACTGGTACCTCGGCATCTTGTTAATAGGTTAGTTCCGGAAAATGCATAAAATCATTATGAAGTGTGAGCAAAACATGTAGGTATTGTCATAAACCTAGCATGGAACATCAGAAATTATAGATACGTTGGAGACGTATCAAGCATCCCCAAGCTTAGTTCCTACTCGCCCTCGAGTAGGTAAACGATAAAAAGAATAATTTCTGAAGTGACATGCTACTAACATAATCTTGATCATACTATTGTAAAGCATATGAGATGAATGAAGTGATTCAAAGCAATGGTAAAGACAATGACTAAACAACTGAATCATATTGCAAAGACTTTTCATGAATAGTACTTTCAAGAGAAGCATCAATAAGACTTGCATAGGAGTTAACTCATAAAGCAATAAATTCTTAGTAGAAAGTTTTGAAGCAACACAAAGGAAGATATAAGTTTCAGCGGTTGCTTTCAACTTCAACATGTTTATCTCATGGATATATCTCATGGATAATTGTCAACACAAAGTAATATGATGAATGCAAATAAGCAAGTATGTAGGAATCAATGCACACAGTTGACACAAGTGTTTGCTTCTAAGATAGAAGGAAGTAGGTAAACTGACTCAACATAAAGTAAAAGAAAGGCCCTTCGCAGAGGGAAGCATGGATTACTATTTTTGTGCTAGAGATTTTCATTTTGAAAACATAGAAACAATTTTGTCAACGGTAGTAATAATTCATATGTGTTATGCATAAGACATCCTATAAGTTGCAAGCCTCATGCATAGAATACCAATAGTGCTCGCACCTTGTCCTAATTAGCTTGGATTTACATGGATTATCATTGCATAACATATGTTTCAACCAAGTGTCACAAAGGGGTACCTCTATGTCACCTGTACAAAGGTCCAAGGAGATAGATCGCATTTGATTTCTCGTTTTTGATAGATCTCAACTAAGGACATCCATACCGGGACAACATAGAAAACAGATAATGGACTCCTCTTTAATGCATAAGCATTCAACAACGAGATAATATTCTCATAAGAGATTTGAGGATTAATGTCCAAACCGAAACTTCCACCATGATACATGGCTTTAGTTAGCGGCCCAATGTTCTTCTCTAACAATATGCATACTCAAACCATTTGATCATGATAAATCACCCTTACTTCAGACAAGACGAACATGCATAGCAACTCACATGATATTCAACAAAGATGTAATAGTTGATGGCGTCCCCAAAAACATGGTTACCGCTCAACAAGCAACTTATAAGAAATAAGATACATAAGCTACATATTCTTTACCACAATAGTTTTTAAGCTATTTTCCCATGAGCTATGTATTGCAAAGACAAGGAATGAAATTTTAAAGGTAGCACTCAAGTAATTTACTTTGGAATGGCAGAGAAATACCACATAGTAGGTAGGTATGGTGGACACAAATGGCATAGGTTTTGGCTCAAGGATTTGGATGCACGAGAAGTGTTCCCTCTCAGTACAAGGCTTTGGCTAGCAAGGTTGTTTGAAGCAAACACAAGTATGAACCGGTATAGCAAAACTTACATAAGAACATATTGCAAGCATTATAACACTCTATACTGTCTTCCTTGTTGTTCAAACACTTCACCAGCTAATATCTAGACTTTTAGAGAGACCAATCATGCAAACCAAATTTCAACAAGCTCTATGGTAGTTCTTCATTAATAGGTGCAAAGTACATGATGCAAGAGCTTAAACATGATCTATTGAGCAAAACAATTGCCAAGTATCGAATTATTCAAGACCATATACCAATTACCACATGAAGCATTTCCTGTTTCCAACCAAATAGCAATAAATGCAGCAACTTTTAACTTTCGCCATGAACATTAAAAGTAAAACTAAGAACACAAGTGTTCAAATGAAAAAGCGGAGCGTGTCTCTCTCCCACATAAGCATGAATTTATTCAGAGAATGAAAATAACAAAACAAAAATAAAAGCACATAGACGCTCCAAGTAAAGTACATAAGATGTGACGGAATAAAAATATAGTTTCACTAGAGGTGACCTGATAAGTTGTCGATGAAGAAGGGGATGCCTTGGGCATCCCCAAGCTTAGATGCTTGAGTCTTCTTGAAATATGCAGGGATGAACCACGGGGGCATCCCCAAGCTTAGACTTTTCACTCTTCTTGATCATATTGTATCATCCTCCTCTCTTGATCCTTGAAAACTTCCTCCACACCAAACTCAAAACAAACTCATTAGAGGGTTAGTGCATAATCAAAAATTCACATATTCAGAGGTGACACAATCATTCTTAACACTTCTGGACATTGCTCAAAGCTACTGAAAGTTAATGGAACAAAGAAATCCATTCAACATAGCAAAAGAGGCAATGTGAAATAAAAGGCAGAATCTGTCAAAAGAGAACAGTTCGTAAAGACGAATTTTTTAGAGGCACTTAACTTGCTCAGATGAAAAAGCTCAAATTGAATGAAAGTTGCGTACATATCTGAGGATTACACACGAAAATTGGCAGATTTTTCTGAGTTACCTACAGAGAGACCTACTCAAATTCGTGACAGCAAGAAATCTGTTTCTGCGCAGTAATCCAAATCTAGTATCAACCTTACTATCAAACACTTTACTTGGCACAACAATGTAATAAAATAAAGATAAGAAGAGGTTGCTACAGTAGTAACAACTTCCAAGACACAACAAAACAGTAGCAAAATAAAAACATGGGTTATCTCCCAAGAAGTGCTTTCTTTATAGCCATTAAGATGGGCTTAGTAATTTTAATGATGCTCACATAAGGATGAGAGTTGAAGCAAAGAGAGCATCAAAAAGCAAGTATGAAACAAATTTAAGCCTAACCCGCTTCCTATGCATAGGAATCTTGTAAATAAACAAGTCATGTAAGCATAATGCAATAAGCATAGAAAGGCAACACAAGCGCACCTTCAAGATTCTCAACATAAAGAGGAGAAACTTAATATTATTAAGATGCATATAACCATGTTTCCCTCTCTCATAATAACTTTCAGTAGCAACATGAACAAACTCAACAATATAACTATCACATGAAACATTCTTATCATGAGCTACATGCATAAAATTATTACTCTCCACATAAGCATAGTCATTACTATTAATTGTAGTGGGAGCAAATTCAATAAAATAGCTATCATTATTATTCTCATCACCATAATCATCATATATAGGAGGCATATTGTAATCATAATTAATTTTCTCCTCAATAGTAGGTGGTACCAAAATACCACTATCATTATAATCATCATAAATGGGAGGCAAAGTATCATCAAAGAAAATTTTCTCCTCCATGCTTGGGGGACTAAAAATATCATGCTCATCAAAACCAGCTTCCCCAAGCTTAGAATTTTCCATAGCATTAGCAACAATGGTGTTCAAAGCATTCATACTAATAACATTGCCATTAGCATGCATATAAAGTTCCATTGGTTTTTTAATTTTCTCTTCAAACACCTCATGTCCTAACTCAAGATAAATACTATAAAGATCTCTAATATTTTTGTTGTTTTCCATTATGCCTAACTAGTGAAAAATAAAAACAAGAAACAAAAAGATGCAATTGCAGGATCTAAAGGAAATAGCTTCGAGCACTCACACACCGGCAACAGTGCTAGGAAATAGCTTAGTAGTCGGAGGATGTGAATACCTTTTACCTTACCTCCCGGCAACGGCGCCGTGAAAATAGCTTGATGTCTACGCACGCTTCTATTCCCGTAGACAGTGTTGGGCCTCCAAGAGCAGAGGTTTGTAGAACAGCAGCAAGTTTCCCTTAAGTGAATCACCCAAGGTTTATCGAACTCGGGGAGGTAGAGGTCAAAGATATCCCTCTCAAGCAACCCTGCAATTACGATACAAGAAGTCTCTTGTGTCCCCAACACACCTAATACACTTGTCGGATGTATAGGTGCACTAGTTCGGCGAAGAGATAGTGAAATACAAGTAATATGGATGATTGTAAGTAGTAATTGCAATCTGAAATAAAGATGGCAGCAAGCAAACATGTAACAGAACTTGTTGGAAACGGTGTTTCAATGCTTAGAAACAAGGCCTAGGGATCATACTTTCACTAGTGGACACTCTCAACATTGATCACATAACTGAATAAATAAATGCTACTTTCTACACTCTCTTGTTGGATAACAAACACCATTCATTGTGTAGGGCTACAAAAGCACACCTCAAGCCGGAGTAAACAAGCTCCACAACATCCGGAGTTCATATTAGAGTAACCTCTAGAGTGCATAATAGACCGTTGCAATTTAGACCGAGTACTAACATAGCATACACACTGTCAACAATAGCTATGAAAGGGGGAATAGATCGCATCAATACTATCATAGTAATAGTTAACTTCATAATCTACAAGAGATTACAATCATAACCTACGCCAAGTACTACATGATGCACACACTCGTCAACATTACATCATGGAGGAGGAATAGACTACTTTAATAACATCACTAGAGTAGCACATAGATTAATAGTGATACAAAGCTCATGATCACATAAAGATCACACCATGGGAGAGAGATGAACCACATAGCTACCGGTAGAGCCCTTAGCCTCGGGGGAGAACTACTCCCTCCTCATCATGGGAGACAACGATGGCGATGAAGATGGCGGTGGTGTCGATGGAGATGACTCCGGGGGCAATTCCCTGTCCCGGTGGCATGCCGGAACAGAGACTTATGTCCCCCGAAACGGAGTTTCGCAATGGCGGCGGCGTCCCTGGAGTCTTTCTGGAGTTTCGTCAATTGGTGTCGGGTTTTTAGGTCACGAGGGATTATATAGGCGAAGAGGCGGAGTCGGAGGGGCAACAGGGCTCCCTCACCACATGGCGGCGCGATCAGGGTGGGACCCGCGCCCCCCTATGGTGTGGGTCCCCCTTGGCCCCCCTCCGGCTCTCCTTCGGTGTTCTGGAACATTCCGGGGAAAATAAGGTCTTGGGCTTTTGTTTCGTCGAATTCCGATAATATTGCCCGAACAACCTTTCTGGAACCAAAAACAGCAGAAAACGGGAACTGGCACCTCGGCATCTTGTTAATAGGTTAGTTCCGGAAAATGCATAAAATCATTATAAAGTGTGAGCAAACTATGTAGGTATTGTCATAAAATTAGCATGGAACATCAGAAATTATAGATACGTTGGAGACGTATCAAACCTGCACACAACACAACCAAAGTAGTTTGCCCCAACTTACAGTGAGGTTGTCAATCTCACCGATTTGCTGAACACAAAGGATTAGACGTATCGAATGGAAGGAGATGTTTGCAGAAAGTAAATAGAACAGGATTGCAGTTGAATTTATCAGTAAAGGAAATAGGACCGAGGTCCACAGTTCACTAGAGGTGTCTCTCCATAAAGAAATAGCATGTTGGGTGAACAAATTACAGCTGGGCAATTGACATAATATCGACCATACATGACAAGATGACTACTATGATATCTGGTATTGGGCATTACAACATAATACATAGACCGTAATCTAACTGCGTCTATGACTAATAATCCACCTTCAGGTTAGCGTCCGCACCCCTTCTAGTATAAAGTTGAAAGCAACAGACTATCGCATTAAGCAATGTGTGTAAAGTAAATAATAGAATTACCCTTGGATAAACATTATTGTTTTCTCCCTAGTAGCAATAGCACATCTACAACCTTAGAAGTTATAAAGTCACTCTCCCAGGAAACTAGAGGCATGAACCTACTATCGAGCATAATTACCCCCTCTTGGAGTCACAAGTGTCCACTTGGCCAGAGTTTCTACTAGCAACAGAGAGCATGCAAGATCACAAATAACATATGACATGAATATATAATCAATCTCAACATAGTATACAATATTCATCGGATCCCAGCAAACCAAACATATAGGATTACATAAAGATGATCTTGATCATGTAGGGCAGCTCACATGATCGATACATGAAGCACAAAGTGGAGAAAACAACCATCTAGCTACTTCTATGGACCCATAGTCCAGGAATGAACTCCTCACGCATCACTTCGGTGGTGGGCATGGCGATGTAGATGCCTCCGGCGATGATTTCCCCCTCCGGTAGGGTGCCGGGAAGAGCTTCAGAACCCCCCGAGATGGGTTCTGCGATGGCGGCCGCGACGAAACTTTTTGTGGTTGGAGGCTCGGGTATCCAGGGTTTTCTTAATAAGATGTATAAATAGGCGGAGGATTTAGGTCGGTGGGCGCCTGTGGGACCCACACCTACCCTAGGCACGGGCCAGCCCTAGGCCGCGCCTAGGGGTGGTCTGGGTGCCCTGGTGCGCCTCTTTGTCCCCCCTCCGGACTCCGTATTCGTTTAGGTAAAATATTGACTTCGGCTTTTGTTTCGTCCAATTCCGAGAATATTTCTTGTACAACTTTTCTGAAATACAAAAATAGCAGAAAACAGGGACTAGCACTATGGCTTCTTGTTAATAGGTTAGTGCCGGAAATCATGTAATAGCGCAATGAAGTGTAAACAATACACATATGAATTGGTGTAAAACAAGCATGGAGCATCAAAAAATATAGATACGTTTGAGACGTATCACCCTCGCGCACTCCACCTCCTCCTCCGCTGCCCGCCTCGCTACGCATCGCACGCGCGTCGCGTTTTGTGACTCGAGTTTGAAACACCTTTTGCGGAAGCCTAAATTTTTTCTTAGTGCACCAACTGAGTTGGGTACGTGTTGACCATGTGTGTGCATGCTCGTCGTGTCTCCCTAGCTTCCTACGCGTGGCAACGCGGTCGGTCGGCTCTCCTCCCAGGCTATACCAGGAGACAAAACAGATTTGGAGCATGCCTCTCTCCTCTCGTGAAGTTCCTTTTGATGTGTTGTTCCCTAATCTTCCCCATCTCGGCGACTGTGTGCATGGCCATTCGGGAGAGCAGGCCTCTGAAACCCCATCCGTTGAGATCCTGCACCGGGAGGCGGGCAATAAGGTTTTTGAGGAGCGTCTCGACGCGATTGCTCGCTATTTTTCGTGTTCTTCCTCGCCGGTTTGACTGCTTCCTTGATGACCCACAAGTATAGGGGGTTGATACGTCTCCGACGTATCGATAATTTCTTATGTTCCATGCCACATTATTGATGATATCTACATGTTTTATACACATTATATGTCGTATTTATGCATTTTCCGGCACTAACCTATTAACGAGATGCCGAAGAGCCGATTCTGCTGTTTTCTGCTGTTTTTGGTTTCAGAAATCCTACAAAGGAAATATTCTCGGAATTGGACGAAATCAACGCCCAGGGTCCTATTTTTGCACGAAGCTTCCAGAAGACCGAAGGGAAGACGAAGTGGGGCCACGGGGGCGCGGCCCTGCTGTGCGGGGCCCCCGTGACCCCTCCGACTCCGCCCTTCCGTCTACTTAAGGTCTTCGTCGCGAAACCCCCAGTACCGAGAGCCACGATACGGAAAACCTTACTGAGACGCCGCCGCCGCCAATCCCATCTCGGGGGATTCGGAGATCACCTCCGGCACCCTGCCGGAGAGGGGAATCATCTCCCGGAGGACTCTTCACCGCCATGGTCGCCTCCGGAGTGATGAGTGAGTAGTTCACCCCTGGACTATGGGTCCATAGCGAGTAGCTAGATGGTTGTCTTCTCCTCATGTGCTTCATTGTCGGATCTTGTGAGCTGCCTAACATGATCAAGATCATCTATCCGTAATTCTATATGTTGTGTTTGTCGGGATCCGATGGATAGAGAATACTATGTTATGTTGATTATCAATCTATTACCTATGTGTTGTTTATGATCTTGCATGCTCTCCGTTATTAGTAGAGGCTCGGCCAAGTTTTTGCTCTTAACTCCAAGAGGGAGTATTTATGCTCGATAGTGGGTTCATGTCTCCGTGAATCCGGGGAGTGACAAAACCTCTAAGGTTATGGATGTACTCGTTGCCACTAGGGATAAAACATTGATGCTATGTCCGAGGATGTAGTTATTGATTACATTACGCACCATACTTAATGCAATTGTCTCGTTGTTTTGCAACTTAATACTGGAAGGGGTTCGGATGATAACCTGAAGGTGGACTTTTTAGGCATAGATGCATGCTGAATAGCGGTCTATGTACTTTGTCGTAATGCCCAATTAAATCTCACAATATTCATCATGTCATGTATGTGCATTGTTATGCCCTCTCTATTTGTCAATTGCCCGACTGTAATTTGTTCACCCAACATGCTATCTTATGGGAGAGATACCTCTAGTGAACTGTGGACCCCGGTCCATTCTTTTACATCTGAAATACAAATCTGCTGCTATTGTTCTTTACTGTTCTTTGCAAACAATCATCATCCACACTATACATCTAATCCTTTGTTACAGCAAGCCGGTGAGATTGACAACCTCACTGTTTCGTTGGGGCAAAGTACTTTGGTTGTGTTGTGCAGGTTCCACGTTGGCGCCGGAATCCTTGGTGTTGTGCCGCACTACATCTCGCCGCCATCAACCTTCAACGTGCTTCTTGACTCCTACCGGTTCGATTAAACCTTGGTTTCTTATCGAGGGAAACTTGCCGCTGTGCGCATCACACCTTCCTCTTGGGGTTCCCAACGGACGTGTCAACTACACGCATCAAGCAAATTTCTGGCGCCGTTGCCGGGGATCTGAAGGAAAGTTACTCCACAAAGATTTCTAACTCCCACGTCAACTCCGCGCCAGCAAGTAAATTTCTGGCGCCGTTGCCGGGGAGATCAAGACACGCTGCAAGGGGAGTCTCTACAATCCAATCTCTTTACTTTGTTTTTTGTCTTGCTTTATTTTATTTACTTACTTGTTTGCTGCACTTATATCAAAACACAAAAAAATTAGTTGCTAGCTTTACTTTATTTACTGTCTTGCACTCTATATCAAAAACACAAAAAAATTAGTTACTTGCATTTACTTTATCTAGTTTGCTTTATTTACTACTGCTAAAATGGCCACTCCTGAAAATACTAAGTTGTGTGACTTCACAACCACAAATAATAATGATTTCCTATGCACACCTATTGCTCCACCTGCTACTACAAGCAGAATTCTTTGAAATTAAACCCGCTTTATCGAATCTTGTTATGCGAGAGCAATTTTCTGGTGTTAGTTCTGATGATGCTGCTGCCCATCTCAATAACTTTATTGAATTGTGTGAAATGCAAAAGTATAAAGATGTAGATGGTGACATTATAAAATTAAAATTGTTTCCTTTCTCATTAAGAGGAAGAGCTAAAGATTGGTTGCTATCTCTCGCCTAAAAATAGTATTGATTCATGGACTAAATGCAAGGATGCTTTTATTGGTAGATATTATCCCCCTGCTAAAATTATATCTTTGAGGAGTAGCATAATGAATTTTAAACAATTATATAATGAACATGTTGCTCAAGCTTGGGAAAGAATGAAATCTTTGGTTAAAAATTGCCCAACCCATGGATCGACTACTTGGATGATCATCCAAACCTTTTATGCAGGATCGAACTTTTCTTCGCGGAACCTATTGGATTCAGCTGCTGGAGGTACCTTTATGTCCATCACTCTTGGTGAAGCAACAAAGCTTCTTGATAATATGATGATTAATTACTCTGAATGGCACACGGAAAGAGCTCCACAAGGTAAGAAGGTAAATTCCGTCGAAGAAACCTCTTCCTTGAGTGATAAGATTGATGCTATTATGTCTATGCTTGTGAATGATAGGACTAATGTTGATCCTAATAATGTTCCGTTAGCTTCATTGGTTGCCCAAGAAGAACATGTTGATGTAAACTTCATTAAAAATAATAATTTCAACAACAATGCTTATCGGAACAATTCTAGTAATAACTATAGGCCATATCCTTATAATAATGGTAACGGTTATGCTAATTCTTATGGGAATTCTTACAACAATAATAGGAACACACTCCCTGGACTTGAAGCTATGCTTAAAGAATTTATTAGTACACAAACTGCTTTTAACAGATCTGTTGAGGAAAAGCTCAATAAAATTGATATTCTTGCTTCTAAGGTTGATAGTCTTGCCTCTGATGTTGATCTTTTGAAATCGAAAATTATGCCTAATAGGGATATTGAAAATAAAATTGTTACTACAGCAAATGCCATCCAAGTTAGAATTAATGAGAATATAAGATTGATGGCCGAATTGCATGCTAGGTGGGAAAGAGAAGAAAATGAAAAACTAGCTAAAGAAAATAATGTAGCTAAAGTTTGGACTATTACCACCACTAGTAATGTTAATGATTCACATGTTGCTGCACCTCCTACTAATAATGGTAAAATAATTGGTGTTGGCAATGTTACTACTCCTAGTGCAAAGCCTGCACAATTGCCTGAAACTGCTAAAACTGCTAAAACTGCCTGTGATAAAACTGCTGAAATTTTTTCCAACATTGGGGATGATGATCCCATTGCTTTAGATTATAATGGTTTGGATTTTGATGATTGCCACATCTCTGAAGTTATAAAGTTCTTACAAAAACTTGCTAAGAGTCCCAATGCTAGTGCTATAAACTTGGCTTTCACAAAACATATTACAAATGCTCTCCTAAAAGCTAGAGAAGAGAAACTAAAACTTGAAACTTCTATTCCTAGAAAGCTAGAGGATGGTTGGGAGCCCATCATTAAGATGAAGGTCAATAACTTTGATTGTAATGCTTTATGTGATCTTGGTGCAAGTATTTCCGTTATGCCTAAGAAAATCTATAATATGCTTGACTTGCCACCATTGAAAAATTGTTATTTGGATGTTAATCTTGTTGATAATGCTATAAAGAAACCTTTGGGGAGAGTTGATAATGTTCGCATTACCGTTAACAATAACCTTGTCCCCGTTGATTTTGTTGTCTTGGATATTGAATGCAATGCATCTTGTCCCATTATATTGGGAAGACCTTTTCTTCGAACTGTTGGTGCTACCATTGATATGAAGGAAGGTAATATTAAATATCAATTTCCTCTCAAGAAAGGTATGGAACACTTCCCTAGAAAGAGAATGAAGTTACCTTTTGATTCTATTATTAGAACAAGTTATGATGTTGATACTTCGTCTCTCGATAATACTTGATATACACTTTCTGCGCCTAGTCGAAAGGCGTTAAAGAAAAGCGCTTATGGGAGACAACCCATGTTTTTACTACAGTATTTTTGTTTTATATTTGAGTCTTGGAAGTTGTTTACTACTGTAGCAACCTCTCCTTATCTTAGTTTTGTGCTTTGTTGTGCCAAGTAAAGTCTTTGATAGTAAAGTTCATACTAGATTTGGATTACTGCGCAGTGAATGCATTTCTTTGCTCGTCACGAATTTCGACCTGCCCCTCCGTAGGTAGCTCAGAAAAATATGCCAATTTACGTGCGTGATCCTCGGATATGTACGCAACTTTCATTCAATTTGGGAATTTTCATTTGAGCAAGTCTGGTGCCTCAATAAAATCCATCTTTACGGACTGTTCTGTTTTGACGGATTCTGCCTTTTTATTTCGCATTGCCTCTTTAGCTATGATGGATGAATTTCATTGTTCCATTAATGTCCGAGTAGCTTTATGCAATGTCCGAAGTGTTAAGAATGATTGTGTCACCTCTGAACATGTTAATTTTTATTGTACACTAACCCTCTAATGAGTTGTTTCGAGTTTGGTGTGGAGGAAGTTTTCAAGGATCAAGAGAGGGAAATGATGCAATATGATCAAGGAGAGTGAAAGATCTAAGCTTGGGGATGCCCCGGTGGTTCACCCCTGCATATTCTAAGAAGACTCAAGCGTCTAAGCTTGGGGATGCCCAAGGCATCCCCTTCTTCATCGACAACATTATCAGGTTCCTCCCCTGAAACTATATTTTTATTCCATCACATCTTATGTGCTTTACTTGGAGCGTCGGTTTGTTTTTGTTTTTTCTGAATAAAATGGATCCTAGCATTCATTGTGTGGGAGAGAGACACGCTCCGCTGTTGCATATGGACAAATATGTCCTTAGGCTTTACTCATAGTATTCATGGCGAAGGTTGAATCTTCTTCGTTAAATTGTTATATGGTTGGAATCGGGAAATGCTACATGTAGTAATTCTAAAATGTCTTGAATAATTTGATACTTGGCAATTTTTGTGCTCATGTTTAAGCTCTTGCATCATATACTTTGCACCCATTAATGAAGAAACACTTAGAGCTTGTTAAATTTGGTTTGCATATTTGGTCTCTCTAAAGTCTAGATAATTTCTAGTATTGAGTTTTGAACAACAAGGAAGACGGTGTAGAGTCTTATAATGTTTACAATATGTCTTTTATGTGAGTTTTGCTGCACCGGTTCATCCTTGTGTTTGTTTGAAATAACCTTGCTAGCCTAAACCTTGTATCGAGAGGGAATACTTCTCATGCATCCAAAATCCTTGAGCCAACCACTATGCCATTTGTGTCCACCATATCTACCTACTACATGGTATTTCTCCGCCATTCCAAAGTAAATTGCTTGAGTGCTACCTTTAAAATTTCCATTCTTTACCTTTGCAATATATAGCTCATGGGACAAATAGCTTAAAAAACTATTGTGGTATTGAATATGTACTTATGCACTTTATCTCTTATTAAGTTGCTTGTTGTGCGATAACCATGTTTCTGGGGACGCCATCAACTACTCTTTGTTGAATATCATGTGAGTTGCTATGCATGTCCGTCTTGTCTGAAGTAAGAGAGATCTACCACTTTAATGGTTAGAGCATGCATATTGTTAGAGAAGAACATTGGGCCGCTAACTAAAGCCATGAATCATGGTGGAAGTTTCAGTTTTGGACATATATCCTCAATCTCATATGAGAACACTAATTGTTGCTACATGCTTATGCATTAAAGAGGAGTCCATTATCTGTTGTCCATGTTGTCCCGGTATGGATGTCTAAGTTGAGAATAATCAAAAGCGAGAAATCCAAAATGCGAGCTTTCTCCTTAGACCTTTGTACAGGCGGCATGGAGGTAACCCTTTGTGACACTTGGTTAAAACATGTGTATTGCGATGATCCGGTAGTCCAAGCTAATTAGGACAAGGTGCGGGCACTATTAGTATACTATGCATGAGGCTTGCAACTTGTAAGATATAATTTACATGATACATATGCTTTATTACTACCGTTGACAAAATTGTTTCTTGTTTTCAAAATAAAAGCTCTAGCACAAATATAGCAATCGATGCTTTCCTCTGCGAAGGACCTTTCTTTTACTTTTTATGTTGAGTCAGTTCACCTATTTCTCTCCACCTCAAGAAGCAAACACTTGTGTGAACTGTGCATTGATTCCTACATACTTGCATATTGCAATTGTTATATTACTCTATGTTGACAATATCCATGAGATATACATGTTATAAGTTGAAAGCAACCGCTGAAACTTAATCTTCCTTTGTGTTGCTTCAATACCTTTACTTTGATTTATTGCTTTATGAGTTAACTCTTATGCAAGACTTATTGATGCTTGTCTTGAAGTGCTATTCATGAAAAGTCTTTGCTTTATGATTCATTTGTTTACTCATGTCATTACCATTGTTTTGATCGCTGCATTCATTACATATGTTTACAATAGTATGATCAAGGTTATGATGGCATGTCACTCCGGAAATTATCCGTGTTATCGTTTACTGCTCGGGACGAGCAGGAACTAAGCTTGGGGATGCCGATACGTCTCCGACGTATCGATAATTTCTTATGTTCCATGCCACATTATTGATGATATCTACATGTTTTATACACATTATATGTCGTATTTATGCATTTTCCGGCACTAACCTATTAACGAGATGCCGAAGAGCCGCTTGCTGTTTTCTGCTGTTTTTGGTTTCAGAAATCCTACAAAGGAAATATTCTCGGAATTGGACGAAATCAACGCCCAGGGTCCTATTTTTGCACGAAGCTTCCTGAAGACCGAAGGGAAGACGAAGTGGGGCCACGGGGCGCCGCCACACTAGGGCGGCGCGGCCCAGGAGGGGCCCGCGCGGCCTCGCTCGTGTGGGGCCCCCGTGACCCCTCCGACTCCGCCCTTCCGCCTACTTAAGGTCTTCGTCGCGAAACCCCAAGTACCGAGAGCCACGATACGGAAAACCTTACTGAGACGCCGCCGCCGCCAATCCCATCTCGGGGGATTCTGGAGATCACCTCCGGCACCCTGCCGGAGAGGGGAATCATCTCCGGAGGACTCTTCACCGCCATGGTCGCCTCCGGAGTGATGAGTGAGTAGTTCACCCCTGGACTATGGGTCCATAGCAGTAGCTAGATGGTTGTCTTCTCCTCATGTGCTTCATTGTCGGATCTTGTGAGCTGCCTAACATGATTAAGATCATCTATCTGTAATTCTATATGTTGTGTTTGTCGGGATCCGATGGATAGAGAATACTATGTAATGTTGATTATCAATCTATTACCTATGTGTTGTTTATGATCTTGCATGCTCTCCGTTATTAGTAGAGGCTCTGGCCAAGTTTTTGCTCTTAACTCCAAGAGGGAGTATTTATGCTCGATAGTGGGTTCATGTCTCCGTGAATCTGGGGGGAGTGACAGAAGCCTCTAAGGTAATGGATGTACTGTTGCCACTAGGGATAAAACATTGATGCTATGTCCGAGGATGTAGTTATTGATTACATTACGCACCATACTTAATGCAATTGTCTGTTGTTTTGCAACTTAATACTGGAAGGGGTTCCGATGATAACCTGAAGGTGGACTTTTTAGGCATAGATGCATGCTGGATAGCGGTCTATGTACTTTGTCGTAATGCCCAATTAAATCTCACAATATTCATCATGTCATGTATGTGCATTGTTATGCCCTCTCTATTTGTCAATTGCCCGACTGTAATTTGTTCACCCAACATGCTATCTTATGGGAGAGACACCTCTAGTGAACTGTGGACCCCGGTCCATTCTTTTACATCTGAAATACAAATCTGCTGCTATTGTTCTTTACTGTTCTTTGCAAACAATCATCATCCACACTATACATCTAATCCTTTGTTACTGCAAGCCGGTGAGATTGACAACCTCACTGTTTCGTTGGGGCAAAGTACTTTGGTTGTGTTGTGCGAGGTTCCACGTTGGCGCCGGAATCCCGGTGTTGCGCCGCACTACATCTCGCCGCCATCAACCTTCAACGTGCTTCTTGACTCCTACTGGTTCGATTAAACCTTGGTTTCTTACTGAGGGAAACTTGCCGCTGTGCGCATCACACCTTCCTCTTGGGGTTCCCAACGGACGTGTCAACTATACGCATCAGGGGTGTATCGTAGTACTTTCGATAAAAAAGAATATCAAACCCAACGAGGAGTAGAAGGTGTTGACAAGCAGTTTTGATCAAGGATTCACTGTAAATACTAGTAAACAGGTTTTCAGGGGTTTTTGATATTGCAAATAAATAAAGTATGAGTAAATAAAAGACAGTAATAATAATTGCAGTGAGTGGCCCAATCCTTTCTAGAGCAAAGGACAAGCCAATTGTTTTACTTATGATGTCTAAACGTTCCTGAGGACACACAGGAATTCCGTCAAGTGCTTTCGCTTTACGTAGCTGAATAATCTTTATCGGTTTGGTAGGTGTTGTGTGGGTGAACCTATGCTAATGCACTACCCAACTTGGACTAATGCATACTTGTGATTATACCCCTTGCAAGCATCCGCAACTACAAGAAAGTAATTAAGATAAATCTAACCACAACCTTAAACTTTGAGATCCTACACTCCCTCATGCACTGGTTTTCCAATGGGGGTTTAGGTTTCTGTCACTCCAGCAACCCCATAATTAGTAGCCAAATACATGATGCATTCTACTAGGCCCATAAAGGTCAAGTATCATGTAGTCTCCGTTCACATGACACCACTAGAAGAATAGCGCCACAACTTAAATATCAAATCATTAAATATTACTCAACATAATTCCACTACTAACATCTTGACTTCTCCCATGTCCTCGAGAACTAGACGAACTACTCACAAGACATCATATGGATCATAATCATAGGTAATATAATGATGAATAACAATCTGGACATAAAATTTAATCCAATGATTTCACTCAATAGCATCAACTACAAGGAGTAATTAACACCGAGAAAGTTTCCCCTATGAACTAGATAAGATCAAACCCAAGATGTTACAGCGGGATGGAGTGGAGATGGTGGATATGATGGTGCTGGTGATGGAGATGATGATGATGATCTCGATGAAGTCCAGCTCGGTGATGGTGACGATGGCGATGATTTCCCCCCTTTGGGAAGGAATTTCCCCGACAGATTTCTGCCTGCTAGAGAGCCTCTGTTGTTCTCTGCCCCATCGCAGCGGCGAAATATTTCTGTGATCCACCTCTGAGTCTTAGGGTTCTCGGGAGATGAAATACGCAAAGGGACGTTGTCAGAGGTGGGCCAGGGCCACCACACCATTCCTAGGCATGACCAGGGGGTGGCCCGCGCCTAGGAGTGGTGTGTCCCCCTCCTGGGCCACCTCAGGCTCCCCTTTTGGCTCCTCCGGCATCTAGTAAAATTGGAACTTCTGGGTATTTTACGGGAATTGCAGATCTTCAGAAATATGGTATCTTGACGGTCCTTTTTCCAGCAGAATTTCGACTCCGAGAGTTAATTCTCCAATAAGCATCAAACATGCAAAAATAGATGAAATAACATAAGTATCATCTCCAAATGTGAATATATCAGTGAATAACAGTAAATTATGATATAAAATAGTGATGCAATTTGGACGTATCAACTCCCCCAAGCTTAGACCTCGCTTGTACTCAAGCGAAAACTAAACTCAGTAAACCAGACCACGGGTTTATGGAGTGAAGTGTCGATAAACAAAATACGGACAAGAAGCATCACACTGACCAATACACAAGTCATCATAGACACCAACTCACTCTTATATAACTTAACTTGCAATGAGTAAGGGAGTCACTAATAGAGGTGCACAGAGAAAATCATAATTGGCGATGGCAAACTTTTGTTCTCGATCGGAGAACATTTAACAGATTGTACTTATCTTTTGAGCAGAGTCTTTATATTAGAGCTTATAGTGCAGAAATCACATGCTCAATCATTACAGTCTCTTTACAGTCATTCATAACTTTCAAAGTTATATTCATTCAGATAAAAACATTGTGCTCCACAAGGAAGGCTAAAAGACATGATTGAATACATCAACACATATAAATGGTTGGATCACAACAACTCAAATGCTTGCTTGAGATAGAGGGGAATAGGTTTACTGACTCAACATAAAAGTAAAAGATAGGCCCTTCGCAGAGGGAAGCAGAGATCACTCATGTGCTAGAGCTTTTTGTTTTAAATGAAGAGGTATGCAAATGTAATTTTGAGAGTGGTGTATGTCTATGTCAACGAATGGTATTGAATGACCTATTATCCTCCCATGTTAAATGGCTTCAAGAGCGGCTCCCTTAGAGAGAACAATAAGGTTCATGATTTCTCAAGCCATAGTGTTAGGACATTTTTGATTATTTGATTATTTTATATTTTAGTGGGTCGGGCACCCGTTTGCAGCTCTTTTTGTAATAATATGGACTAGCACATTATGCATGCTATTAAAGGTGTGAAGTCAAATAAACATGAAAGAGATAATAAAGCATCCAACGCTTCCTCGTGAGCTAAAAGAGGAACACAAAACATGTTTAGTAGTTTTGAAGGTTTTTAAAGGTAGCACACGAGCAATTTACTTGGAGTGGCGGTGAAATACCATATATAGGTAGATATGGTGGACACAAATGGCATGGATTTTTGGTTCAAGGTTTGGATGCACGAGAAGCATTCCCTCTCAGTACATGTTTTTGGCTAGCAAGGCTGGGTAGCAAACATAAGAGTTGAGTGAAACAAACAAATATACATGTGATAGAAAACAATCATGCGATCTTCCTTGGAAGTACAAACGATTTTAACTTGAGAATACTAAGCTTATGAGCCAACAAGTAAGAAAGATAATGGAATAATGTATCTACATGTATTTCTCTCGTTTCTACTCAAGCCTCAAAGTATTTTTGCAACTGACCAATGCTAAGTTTGCCAAGACCAACTAGATTTACTTGATGCTCCCAAAGTGATACCATACTAATAAACAAGATTAATTATATAATAGAAAATACAAACTAAAATAAGGTGTGTAGAAAGTAAATGATAAACTTATCATTAATATTCCATAACGACAACTCACACCAAGGGATACATAGATAATCAACTAAAGGAGAGATACTTCCACACTGCAAACTATCTTATATGATAACTTCACTACTCATGATATGACTCTACCGAAAAGTAAAAAAGGTAAAAGATAATGGTGTGATACCGTAGCACTCCCCCAAGCTTGGAATAAGCCAAGGGGATGCCAATACCAATAACGAATTACTCCTTCGGTGGTTGTCACGCCCCGAGACCGGGCCTGGACGAGACAGCCGCCGCGCGCCTATAAACCGAGAGGCCTATACTCGCGCAAGGCTAAAAATGCAGGCATAAACCAGCACAGTGGATCTCGAGAAACTCATATATCCAATATTTTACAACTTGTTACAATTACAGAAGAGCTACAACTAGGTTCTCTACATCGCTTCCCACCCGCTGGTCGTGCCTAAACCTCCGCCGACGAGGTCTTCTTCGATGAAGACATCTGTGTCTAAAAAATATGGGGGAGCTGATGAGTACGACAAATCATACTCAGCAAACCGGTTATACACAATCATATAATTTGTAAAATAGAAATACTTTTCTAAAAACAACAGATGGTTAAGAAATTAGGCATTTTGTTGATACTCGTTTTGGGCCGATGGTTAATCAAGAACATAATTGGGCGTGGCAAATGAAAATAGATAAGACGCAGTTGGAAAGATTCACTCGGTGAGTTTTTATTACTCATTTAGGAGACATCATATCCACCATGCCAAGTCGTGCCATGATCCGGCTTGATAGCCGATTATGCTGGCAGTCAGAGGTGATCTCGAGGATCGATATATGAAGGCTTCCATTAGAGCTCCTTTAAGATGACCTCAAATGAAGAAGTGATACAAACAAAAGTTGTGCGTCTCGTCGAAACAAGCAACTTTGGTTTTTGAGTCATCGCGATCAGACTTAGTATGCGATTTGTGGAGCTAAAATACTTCTGGAACTCAAATTACCGGAGGTGGGGCGCCCGACCATAGAGGCCTCTAAGGTAGGGCGCGAGCGGAGTTGGCGCACAGGCGAAAACGTCGGGATTGATCGTTTTTCTTGCTACCTCTATTGAGCGATCAAGATGAACTCGGATGAAAAAGTGGTCAACATGAAAGTTCTTCGTTTTTTCGAGACGAACAACTTTGTTGTTTACAATATTTTGATTTGAGGTTATTTACTTCCTCTAAGTTGCCACGCAATGTACTGCCAGTTTTAAACCGAACAGTTTTGGAAAGTTCGGTCCAAGCCATCCGAATTGGACTCAAACTAGGGTTTTGGACGTGAATCCAACCCTCCATCTTGCACGGGAAGTCCAGCCGCCCTTTATATACATGAGGGGTGACGGCCGATTGGAATAACACCAATCGAACAAACACATCTACTACTTTTTCGTGTTCATCTATTTTTATCTCTCCCCCCTTGTATCTTTCTTCTCGTTCTTCGTTGTTCTTCAGGATTGGAGGCTGGGAATCCACGAGGTCCTAGGGGCGGTCAGGCCGACCTAGGGCAGCCCATAGCCGCCGCAAGCCCTGACGGGGTCCCTCCCGGGCGAGTGGGGTTTCGGGTCTACAAAATCGCCCGCCGGACTGTCTTGCGTATCGCGCTTCTGGCGAGCCTCCCTCGGCGCGTGCTGCCGCGCATCGCGCTCGGCGTCGAGGGTACACGGCGACGTGTTCGCGTGCGAACACACTTTTTGGCGACTCCGCTGGGGACGAAGCTTTGAACGGTCTCCAGCCCGGTCTTGCTACGAAAAGAGCGTCATCAAGAGGCTGCAATCTACAACGGTATCATGAATCCCCAATCTTCTTATGTAGATGCAAACAACTCTTATATTGATGTTGCTAGATCCTCTGGTATATGTGCTGTATCGGCTAACCCTAGGTCTTACTATGTGCAAAAGCCGATGCAAAATAATATCCATACTCTTAGCAACTTGCAACACGTAAATTCGAGTTCTCATGCATCGGCATCCCCAGAAGTTCATATGCCGATGAACAACATGATGACTTCAGTTAATCAATATGAAACACCCAATGTTACAAATTTCAGTAGCTTGCAAGATAGTGTTTCATCGTTTTATTCATCGGTAGATAGTTCATAATATATTGTTTCACCTGCATACATGCCGATTGATAGGGAAATTGGACATGCTACTACTAGCTATTTGGCCAATTACCCTGAACCATCATATGCTGCACCTTATGTTACTAACTTTTCAGCACCATATGCAACTGGAGATATCCATAATTCGGCTCCACATCTCCACAATGGTTATAGCCGAATAAGTGGAAATTCAATAGAAGCTCAGGTGCCTTCATCTAGTGCTGCAGCATATGGTAATAATGATTGTAGGGAAAAACTTGCAGCTGAGTTCAAGAAGCTTAATGCTCTTCGCCGAAAACAAGAAGAAAATCCATGTGATCTTGCAGCAATACATGCTTATGAATCATACAAGAAGAAGCGTGAAGAAGAGCGTCAAGCATGCAATGTCAGGTTTTCTCCTTCACAACTACAAAGATTCGGCAACACTTCATTGCCGAATGAGAAAACAAGCATCAGAGCGCAACAATATCAAGCTGAGGTTAACGCCGATAAGGTCATTACGTTTGTTGATTTATCGGAGGAACAACGCCAATGCTATGAAGTACTAAAAAATAAGCGCAAGGAGGAGTTTGATGCACTTGAAAAGATGCTTAAGGAGGAGCATGAAGCGTATAAGAAAAAACTTGAAGAGGAAGATCTGCAGGTGTTCCATGCAAAGATTAAGAAGAATCCTCAGGATAATGTTACCCTGGTTGAAGAAACCAAATCCTATCCTCCATGCAGCAATCAAGTTGAACCCTCTGAAACATCGAAGCAAGAAGAAGAAGCTTTGCATAGTAATAATATCAATGAAGAAGATAAAGATGGTTACTGCTAGTATGCTTAATTCGGTTATTGGAAAAGCCGAATCAAAAAGTGCATGTGTTGAATCCATTGAATCAAAAGATGCATGTTTCGTTGAGCAAGAGCATGGTGATTGTGAAACAACCATGCTTGATTTTTCTGGATGTAAGGGAGCTTACATACTTCCCTACGAGTGCTGTGCGAAAGGAATTGACGAACATCAAGAACATCAATATATAGCCGAACAATGTTCGGTTGATGAAGAGCATCAAAGTGAGGATGTACAGAGTTCAGAACAGCAAGAAGACTAGACGTTTGAGAGTCATCCAAATACAGGGAAATATATTGTTCAGGTCATGCAACCATCATACTCTCCCAACATCTTCAAAGAGGTATATCTAGCAAATAATTTACTGATTTTTCGATTTGGTCAAAGCCATATTGTTGATGTATCTATCAGCAAGATTTTCATGAGAAACATTGAAAGACCAATGAGGAAAAGTAATTTCTTTGTTAGAAATATAATTGCTACACAACATATCGGTCAACATGTTGCACCATTTAGAAAGACCGATAGTGAAAAATTATTACAGCCAAGGCTTTCCACATTGTTTCATTTGAATTTTATATCTACATGGGTAGCTTTGCTTACTTCATACTTGGCTTACATTTGGTTTCAAGTGAGACATATGTGTTACAACTATTTTGGTTTCAGAAATTTAAAGCCAAGGTTATTATCTTTGGAGAAAGCCGATGATAGTACAACAACTTATTCAAACACATCGGAAAAAGAGTGTAAAAATCAACACATAGCTGAATGGGGTGATGTAAAATCTGAACCATTCGGTTGCTTAACTTCAAAGCCGTTCTCACAGCAAGATCGGCTGGAAAATAAAATGTGTACCTTTAGTTTGAGCATGTGTGATCATATCTTTGATGTGTTGTTGAAGAGTGATTATATTAGAATTCTTGATCACAATGTTGAGCCATTAGTACAAGGACGAATCTATTGCAAGTTGCATGATTCGTTTGAGCACAGTACTCAGAATTGCATCATGTTCCATCAAATAGTACAATCGGCCATTAATAAAGGACGATTGAAATTTGTTGAAACAGAAACAGATGGCCAATCTATTTCGATTGGTCTTGATGGCAAAAAGTTATTGCATCGGTTACCTCTAGCCGATTCATATGATGATGAGAAGGTGCACACTAGAGATAATGGGATCACACTCTCAAGTAAAGAAATTATTCAAGAGCATATTAAAGACATTCTTGAAGCTGGGTGTTCCATTGAAGCTACACCAAGGACATCAAGCACTGGGGGGCAACAAGAAAATTCAAAAATCGATGGACGCAAAACGGAACAGGACAAAGGCCGTGATAAGCACAAGAGTAAGAAAACTAAAGTTACCTTCGTAGAGTTATTGGAGAAATACAAGAAGGAGAGTGAAGCAAAAAGTGCTTATCAGCCAAGTACTGCAAAGTCATCAAGATTATCCCCAAGGCGAAAATCTAAAGACCGGGATTGGAAAATGAAGAAGTTCAATGAAGCAGCTTCGTATCCTCCCTATGGGACACCAATGCTAATGTCATGGATACCTTCATATGGTGATTGTTATCCATATCCATCATGGGATCACAGGTATGACCCAAGGGCACGTTATCCGTCTTACTATAGATCATCTAACCCAAATTATGCAGCTCCAAGAAGGTCAAAATCTGAACAACAATCACATGTCAAAGACCGTTTCAATAAAAAGGAATCGGTTAGGAGCTCAAGGAACAGGAAGGAGACGGTCAAGCAAGTTTATCAGGTGAAAAAGGATAACCGTAAGTGTGATGTTTCAGATTCGATCCCAAATAAAAAAGAGCCGGTCAAGTTGACCTTGGCTACAGAAGACAAAGGGATGAAGCAAGTAAATGCTGGAGCTCGAAGTGCCAAATCCGAACAAGTAAAGTTGAAAGTGCCAGAGGCTAAGGAAGAAACGCTAATGTGCAAAACTAAATCACAGCCGGGATGCCCACTCGGCTTAACATGCTGGCAAGAGAGAAAGCTGAAACGGCTTAGTGCCGCAAAGCTGAAGACAAAGAACATGGCATGGGTCCCTAAGGAAGGACCTCAAAGTAAGGAGGATGTGCAAGTTCCTATTGCAAGAATAGCGATAAGGATGAAGGAAGAAAAGACCGAGGCTAGCAAACGATCCAGAAAGAATTTTCTATCATATACTAAGAGGTTTCGGTCAGCACATCATACATATTATTCAGCCATGCCATTTATGCCTATTCCATGTAGCATATCTTCAGGTATGATCAGTTACCCTCCATGGTCTTATTTTAATCCGTGGGTGCATTATAATTCTTTACATCATCAAAGGGTATTACCAAAACGTTATTCGTTTGGTTAGTTGCAATTTTGTTGTTAATCTGAGAGGCCGAAATGTTTGGAGTTCATAATCAGAGTTGTTTTATTTTGTTTATTTCGGCTATACATACTTTGGTGGATGAATTATATAGGCCTTTGAGGCAAACAACACATGGCCGATACTTATCCTATCGCCCTGAGAGAATTATCTAATCATGGACGATGTGGCGTGTTAACATCGTCCCTAGTCCTATTAAAACACGAGACAAGGTGATACACATATTGAGGCTTCTAGTAATTCATTGGTAGTAGTATAAAAAAATCCAAGGTTTGCCAATGTTTCGACGAATCACTTAATATGTATCTTGATAAATCTCTAGATATATTTTCCACCTTAGATTAATTTAGCATTGCTCATATATCTAGGCAAGAAATTTGGCATGCAAATGAGTTAGCACAACAAGCATCTGGCTACCATGTTAATCGTGGTGTTTTTCATATATCTCATAAGCCGATGTTTGCTCTCGCTATCATAGATAAGACCGAATTAAATCCCATTAATTCGGTCACTAATGAAGGATCTAGTGCAGGTGAACAAGAAGATTGGAAAGACCTATTGTTGAATATTTGCAGGATCCTAGCAAGAGGACGGACATAGCTGTTCGGCAGATGACTTTTAAGTATGCATTAATGGATGATGAGCTTTATCACCGAATAGTTGACGGTATTCTTTTGAAATGCTTGGATGAAGATCAAGCAATATTCGCTATGGTATATGTACATGAACGTATTTGGGACATCCATCAGTTGTCAAGATGAAGTGGTTGTTCTCAAAGGTGATTATCTGAAGAAGTTCTACCAAGGTGGCGACCAACCTGAACATAAACGGCCGATATAAAATTATCGTCCTGAGAACCAATGGCCGATGGAGTGTTGACATCGTCCTGGGCAAAAGGTGAAGAAAGTTATTTTCTGGCATGCAAGCTCTGCCAGAAAACAGGGGGGCATGTGTTGATACTCGTTTTGGGCCGATGGTTAATCAAGAACATAATTCGGCGTGGCAAATGAAAATAGATAAGACGCAGTTGGAAAGATTCATTCGGTGAGTTTTTATTACTCATTTAGGAGACATCATATCCACCATGCCAAGTCGTGCCATGATCCGGCTTGATAGCCGATTATGCTGGCAGTCAGAGGTGATCTCGAGGATCGATATATGAAGGCTTCCATTAGAGCTCCTTTAAGATGACCTCAAATGAAGAAGTGATACAAACGAAAGTTGTGCGTCTCGTCGAAACAAGCAACTTTGATTTTTGAGTCATCGCGATCCGAGTTAGTATGCGATTTGTGGAGCTAAAATACTGCTGGAACTCAAATTACCGGAGGTGGGGCCCTCTAAGGTAGGACGCGAGCGGAGTTGGTGCAGAGGCGAAAACGTCGGGGTTGATCGTTTTTTTTTTCTACCTCTATTGAGCGATCAAGATGAACTCGGATGGAAAAGCGGTCAACATGAAAGTTCTTCGTTTTTTCGAGACGAACAACTTTGTTGTTTATAATATTTCGATTTGAGGTCATTTACTGCCTCAAAGTTGCCATGCAATGTACTGCCAGTTTTAAACCGAACAGTTTTGGAAAGTTCGGTTCAAGCCAAGCCATCCGAATTGGACTCAAACTAGGGTTTTGGACGTGAATCCAACCCTCCATCTTGCACGGGAAGTCCAGCCGTCCTTTATATACATGAGGGGTGACGGCCGATTGAAACAACACCAATCGAACAAACACATCTACTACTTTTTCGTGTTCATCTATTTTTATCTCTCTCCCCTTGTATCTTTCTTCTTGTTCTTCGTTGTTCTTCAGGATTGGAGGCTGCGAATCCACGAGGTCCTAGGGGCGGTCAGGCCGACCTAGGGCAGCCCATAGCCGCCGCAAGCCCTGACGGGGTCCCTCCCGGGCGAGTGGGGTTTCGGGTCTACAAAAGCGCTCGCCGGACTGTCTTGCGTATCGCGCTTCCGGCGAGCCTCCCTCGGCGCATGCTGCCGCGCATCGCGCTCGGCGTCGAGGATACACGGCGACGTGTTCGTGTGCGAACACATTTTAAAAGTCATGGTGCCACACATGAAAGCAAGTTTCCCAACCCGGGAATCACAGGGGTGAAATTCACACGTTTACACTCTGCAGAGGGGTACTCCGACATCGACAGCCTCAACTAGCACCACATGCGCTAGAGGAGCAGAGCCCTTTGACCCACTAGAACCCGGACACCTGAACCTACTGATGTCGATCGCTCCTACGGATCCATCATCGACACGTTTCACAACAGGGTCGTCCCCAGAGGAGAACTCAGTCAGTCCCATACCTGAACTGTGACCGGTACAATATGTTTACCTTCGTAACACCAAGTTTTCTCTTATAAAAACAATCATTTTCTTATTTGATCACTTTCTGTCAATATTCACGCTAATGCCCGATTCGTACCGGTGGCTCCAGCGGATCCATCACCATGTACCGACACCGGTGGATTAGCCCACAAATATCTCCGATATCATCTACCAACTAATATATCAAGTATCTAACAACAATATGTATTCTACAAAAATATATGAAAGGTTATAAAACAGCTTGCCTCAAATGGATGATGAGATAGCTATGAAATAATACTAGCTCGATCACCTCGACTCTCCTCAAGATGATAAACGACGCCGCCAAAAGAAAACAAATCGCCCTATATGAATGTACTGCTGTCGGCTGTCGGCTGGATCTCAGCAGCACCTCCCTTTCTATAATTCCATCTAACGCCTCCATCTAACTATTCTCACTCTGCATAGTCTCACTCTCTTTCTCTTGGCTCTAATTCTAACTCTCACGACGGACGAGTTTGTGGCGTACTGGCGAGGCAGCTATATATAGAAGATGGCACCGACTACGACCAGCAAAATATCTAAGCTACATGCGTAAGCAAGCTGGTTACGTGTGATGCTGCTATTTGCTGTTCTCTCCCTTAACGACGCGTATATGCTGACTCTGCTTCTACCGGACATGCACAAGTCCACGCCAGGCTTGGCTAACTGAGATATTTGTGCATTGCCAAGGCCTCTAGCTTCATGCCACGTACGTTGGACTCTCTCTCTTGATGACTCCATCTCTCATACTGGCTCACTCCCTATTTCTCTCAGTGTCAGCGACGTTGGTGCGTGTGTGTAAAGTGCACAGTGCAGCAGGAGTCCTCTATTTATAGGTGGCAAAGTCGGTCGAACGTTTAAAATATCAGACCGCTTGCCGCTGAGACGATTCGACACGCTGAGTAAAGAATTGTTTGCCTGACGTCCACGAAGTGAGCAAAGGTTGTTAGAGATAATATGTAGATCGATTGATGTACGTTTCCTATACGTATTTGTAACGAACTCTTTGTACTGCTGGCACCGCAACGTGCGACTATATAAGGAAGGAAATCAGGACGACTCGGGTATCCGAGTAGATCGTCGAAACTTGATATGGTATCGAGAGCTGGTTCTTCCGATACGTCTACCTGATCGCGAAACAAAAAAACCAACCCATCCCCGTCGCCTTCACCGCCGCCGCTGCTGCCCCCGATCTCCATCACCCACCGCTGTGTGGTGACCCGGCATACCACTGCATGGTGTAGTATGCAAGTCTGATATAACACCAATGAAACACCGTTCCACTAGTATTATATCGCTCAGAGTGGTACAACAGAAACATATGCGGGTCCAAGACATGTCTATAAAATTACAACATTGATTCTGTTACATAAGATAATCACAACCTCCTACTTTACAATGAGGTAAAACTGCAAATAAACTCCAGAAGAACGACTCGTAGTCTAGTCTTATCACGAACTCTAGTTGTAGAGTATTTAACTAGCTATAGAGCCTATGAATAGATTCTAGCTAAATAGGAGCTATGTTTAGGAAGCTAGTTCCTTCTATGGCTAATCTAGGTTTTCTCCTTGTTGGATGTAGTATTTGACTCTTCTGACAGGGTCCTGTCCCTTGAAGTTGTTGTTGACTCCTCGGCCTTCGAGTTGCATTGTAGATCCTCCTTCGATGCCTCCATATCTAAGCAGGGGATTTTAGAGTGGGATGAGTACGAGCGTACTCAACAAGTTCATTATAGGAAAGAGGTGTTTAATGCACTAGCTACGGCATTAGACCAGAAAGTCTAATACCAATTCAAGTTTTCATAACCATTTCTTCAAAAGGTTGCTTTTATTCAGAAGAACTATGTCCGTCAGCCTTCACCGGTTTACTAGAACTTCATGGAGCTCCTTTCCGGCAGCGTTCGCAGTTCCATATCCCGGAACATGGAGTGACAAGTCACGATTCATTACACTCTGCAGAGGTGTGTTGCTTTACCCACATGAGATCTTAACCTTGGTGCCAACCGAGTCATGTTCTCGTCCACACTTCCTTTGGTGTGAGGCCCGGGATAAGGTCATAGCCAATCATATTCCTCCGCTATCTCGCACACCCACCCTTTGTTGCATACCCCGACCCTGGGTCCTCGTCGGTCCCATTATTCCCATATTAGGGTGGACCCCGACCACGACGATAGTTCTGGGCTCTTACCATAAACTCCTTCGCCGGTAGCTGCAACCCATCATAGACCGCAATACCGTGGGGAACTTTAGGCTTCCCCAGCCTACCGCTTGCTCTTCGGGCGACAAGTGTACTACGGACAATGCCGTGGGGAACTTTAGGCTTCCCCAGCCTACCGCTTGCCCCCGACAGATGACAAGTGTTTACGGTAAAGCGCGTCCGTTGATGTACAAGAGGTGGAAATACGATTGACTATTCCGTCCCACTCCAGATCTTATGGTTAACACGGGTATTACGGCACAAGAATCACTGGACGACATTTGTTGTTTAATCCTAGATGGATATAAACCCTTGCAATGGAACCTCCACCATATCAACACAATCCATGGTTCCATTGCCCACCACATAGTCATATTCATAGTTATGAAAATAGTGGTTTTGCTTTTTATGCAAGAGTGATAAACATAGTACTTTGCAAGTAATTTGGTAAAAATACTCAAATGACATGAGCAAGCGATGAACTTGCCTTTTTTGGCTGCAAGATTATGCAGACCAGGTCTTCGATATGCAATAACTCCAAATTCTGAAATAGCATCATCATCCGGTAAGGACGATGTTTAAAAGATTGGCAAGGATGCAATAATGCATAAGTATGAGATGCAATCGCTCTAAGCGTGACCTAACCCCGATGATTTAGGATCAGTGAGTTGTAATGATTGGTTTAGGGTGTGTTGTACTTTTAGAGTGATTCACATACAAGGTTCTTATTCAGGTGTGATTACTTGGTATCATGAACAGGTAGATAATAAAGCACAGTAATCAATTGAGCACACAAAGAATGATAATTGGCATAATGTTAACATGTAAAGAACAGTTGTCAGTTTTAGTACTATATGGCATGGTTAATGATTGATTATCATATACTTTAAAAGAATAACTTTTGAAGAACATGTTCTTTGATAAAGAACAAGTATGGTAATTAGGTTGGGTTTCTATGGTTGACTATGGTTTCATGTAGTGGCTGGAGTAAGTATTAGATGGATCCCAACAAAGTTGGATTCATCAACACCTAGGGCTTGTAAGGTTAAGATAAGCCTAGGCATCCTAAGCAATTCATTATACATGGTTGTTATCAAGGTTGGTTTATCTTGCTAGTGATAGCTGGCTAGGGTTTACAGGTCCTTATAAGCAGGGTTGATGATGATTCTTTCTTTACTTCAAAAGAATAACTTTTGAAGAACATACTTCTTAAATAATAAGAAGTATATCAATTTAGAATTGAGGTGGTCTAGGTTTTACCGTTGGTTCTATTAAATAAGGAATAATTGGCTCCTGAATAGGATGGTTGATAAGTATCCAATACTAGTAGGGTTTAGTGGAATATGGTTAGGTAATGCTCAAGATTTGGCATAGTTGTCCCTAAGGTTCATCACATTGTTGTGATGCTAAATAGGAATGAATAAGGATGATGGCTTTGGTAATAGGATCTAGGGTTTACACTTGGTTGGCCCTACTTGATTATTTAGGTCTGATGAAGATGAACACATGGGATACCCATATATTAGTGATAGGTCTTCTACATTTTATGTGGCCAAGACAAGTATTTAGTTTCTACTATAGTTCTATGATTTGGAAGTAGGTACCATGATCACATGTTCTAACCTAGGTTTTTAGGTTTAGGACAATTTAGGGTTCACCTGTACTAATGGCACTAGGGTCTAAATGGCATTAGGGTTTTAGGATTACACATGAAATGATGAGTTCCTAGTTTTCTACCATATGGAACTAGGGTTGCATAATTACTATTTAGTTCATAAGTTAATAATTCCATTAATAAAGTTGAAGTTATTAATAACTTCAAAATAAAATAATATTCAATTTGGCTTTTTATTATTTTCAAATAATTTACTAATTAGGGTAATTATTAATTAGGGTTTAAATTTTCACTAATAGAAATTGAATAGGATAACAAATAAAGAAAATGAGTTTTCATGTTTTCTTTATTTGCTTACTGGTTTTAATTATTTTATCAATGTTTTCTTAATTTCTGAATTTTAATTGTATTTAGAATTAAAATTAAAGGCTTAAATAACAAGTATTAAATAATTAAATTTTTATTAAAAATAAAAAATTCATTTTATATTTTTATTGGATAGAGTTTTCTTTTCTAAGAATTTTAATATCTTATTTACATTTTTCTGACTTAAATTGAATTTTCTATATTAATTTGAAGTGGCAGCAATTTTTTGGAATTAAATTTTAAATGAAATGACTAAAGGTACCCGGGTTATAACCCCCTAGCCACTGACTAGTGGGCCTGTGGCCACGTCAGCTGCCTCGGTGGCGGTGATGTGGCCACCATGTGTGTCACCGGCGGCCAATGACGGTGATCGCCGGCGTTACGGTGCTTCCCCGGGCAAGCGAACTACACCAAAGGTCTAAGCGTGTCGAGGCGAACCTACTGGTATTAACGCCGCCCCGAATTGGTCGCCGGAGCAAGCTCGACGGCGAGGCCGAGCGGCGGTGCTCGCAGGCTACCGGCGCGGGCACGATTAAGAGCGTAATCGAGAGGGCTAGGTGGCGCTTGAGCACCAGTGACTCACCCTGAGCATGATGAGCATGGCGGCGAGACCAGAGGTGGTCGAGTTCGCCGGAATCGGCACCTCCGGCCGTCGAAAACGATGAGCTCGATGGGGATGCTACAGGAGGCTTTGGCTCGATTCCTTGCGTGGGTTGAGCAAGAAGAGGGTGCTGGTGACGATGGTGACCACGGAAGTGCTCGGGGAGGTCTCCACCGGCGGCGCTTGAAGTCACCGGTGCGGCCAGGGTTCGGTGTGGGGAGGAAATCGAGCGGAGGAAGAAGAAATCGAGGGCCATGGCTCATCGTGGGGCTTAAATACGGTGGTGAGATGTGCCTCGTCACGACGCTGAGCCAGGGGAGGTCGCCAGCGAGAGGAGAAGGCGGGCACGCCGTCGTGCTGTCGTCCATGCGGAGAGAAAGGATGAGGACGAGCTCCTCCAACTATTTTTGGACGAAGGGGTACCACGGGCCAGGTTGGGCTGTCGCTGGGCCCGTGCTTGGTGGGCTGTGCTGGTGGGCTGCTGCGGCCAGGTAAGCTAGGTAAGTCCTTTTCTCTCTTTTTCTTTTCTGTCTTCAATTTTCTATTTTGTATTTCTTTCCAATTTGAGTCTGATTTGAATTCCTATTTTATTTGCAGGTTTCTGATTGGTTTGAATTTTATTAAGTTGTAGAACAATGATTATTACACCATTCCTTCTATTTAGAACAAGGGTTTTATTTTTGAGTATATTCCATATTTTTAGGCTTATTCAAAATATCAATTAATCATGAATTTAGGTCCTCATTTGGATTTCATACCACTTTTGTGAATCAATTTATTTGGATTAATAGAGTTGATACTTTGAACTCAAAGTATTTTAAAGGTGGTATTAAGACTTGGTTTCAATTTAGGGAATTGGTCACTTGCACATGATTATATGTGAGCACCAATATATTAGGGTTTTAGAGTATCTATGATAAACTCCTTGTTAAGGTTAATACTTATCATTATCTTTGAAAGTATTTATGTAGGTATTGTTTCAATCATGGTTGATCTTTGGTTACAAGGATAAATGATTGATTACTACACATATGGTTCTAATGATGGAATGTAGCACAAGGTTTTTCTTATGTTCAAGAATTGAAGCATAAGACTTGATTAATGTGCAATACTAGGGTTCTAATGTTATTTACCTAATGGCATATGGTTTGGAATCTCAATTATAGCCTGGTTTATATTATGATCACCATAGTGATACATAAACTAGGGTTGAGGTTTAATTCTAGGTTGTAGATATGGGATGACACCATAGTGCATTTGCTAGGGTTTAATCTCCCCTAACCAAGGTAATATGGTTAGTTTCTTATTTGTTTATGTTCTCCTTTAATTACTAAGGACTTGAGCTTTGGTTTTTATCTCTACCAATTAACGTCTATTACTATCCCCAATTTATCATTAAAGTAACTACAGTGGTTATAGTTCTTTTTATAGTTAACTTTGGTCATATGGATGGATGGTTTCTCACCATTTAGAGTATAGAGTTTGACTCTAACTGTTTTCTTAGGTTCTTTAATTGATGAATGAATGAAAAATAGATGGGGTAAGATTCTACTTATGATCACCAAGTGATTCACAAGTTAAGATTAGGATATAAGTCTAGGTTTGTTTACTAGTTACCTCCCTATGATTTTATGTGGTGAATAACATCTACTAATCCTATTAGGCTTTAACTTATCCTCATATACCTCAAGAGCATGATTATGGATTAGGCATGATCAACTTGTTCTTAATATCTCTACCTCAAGTTCTTAGGGTTTATGATCATCACTCAATTTATAATGATCAAGGTTTGGCTTCCTAAGGTATTTCTCAAGAATTAGGTTTCTCACTCCCAAGATTAAGTGTTGTCTTTATCAACTAAGTATAGCACTTCTATTTTACCTTCTTGAATGGGACTACTATGGTTGCCTCTTAAGTTTATATCCCAGGAGAATGCCTGAGATATTATGTTAGGGTTCTACTTAATCAATGATGATATAATTATCTGGTATATGGATAGTTCTCTCCCTCACATTTAAGTGTTGCCTCAACTACTTGAGTGTAACACCATAGCTTGGGCTCTCTTATATAGAAATGATTATTCTAGGGTTTATGGTGTATTCACAATATCTCAATAGGTATTTAGTCTAAAACTCCACTTGGCTATCTTGGTTGAATTAATCTCCTCCTTACTTTATCAATTTATGGATATGGTATTATTCCATGTGATATTAGGTTATCTCACCACTCCAAGGGGAATGGTTTACAACCTAATACTTTAGTTCAAAGGTTGTCCTTTATTCATTAATAAGTAAAGCTTGGATTGATATGAATGGTCTCTCTCATTGGGGAAAGGATTTCATTGCTAACCTAAGGTTAGGCTCCATATAGGTTGATGTGATCATCAATATATAGGTTTAACATAATTAGGTCCTCTCTCTTGGGAATATCTTGAAGAGTACCCTAGGTTTCCTCTTGAAAATGATGATTTGAATACTTGGATGTATATCCAAGGTTTAGCTCAAGGTTTGTTATTGCTTCTCTAATAATTATAATAGAACTCTCACCTCTCTAGGTTTGATGTAAAACTATTTGGAATAGGGAAGAACATATATTTCTTAAGTTGAATCTCCTTGTCTTGTTTCCAAGGTTAAAGTAGAATATGGATATCATAGGGTTTATGATAAGTGCATGGATTAGTTTAAGACATGGAGAATATAAATGAAGAATAGTTTCTCCAATTATTTTTACTTGATTTCCAATTAACTGGATGTTCATTTGTTGTGGCAAGGAATATCATGTTGTGATCTTTAATAAGATCAAGTAGTTGCTCCTTGATTAATCAGTTCTTGTGTTGATTTTAATTCCATTTGATCTAACCCCTTAGATCAAATTATCTCTACCCAAAACAAGGTTTTAGCTAAGTCACATTGAGCTTTATAGCGCTTGACTTGATGAGCTACTTCAATTCCACCAAGGTCAAGTGAAACTTCAGTTACTGTGACTGTTTTATTTTAAAGCGCGAAAATTCCCCAGATTTTCTATGCATGAATGCAATGCACACATCTGTTTCCTCTATTTTTGTAACCCCAATACCTGGGATATTACAGTCTCTACCCCTTAAACTAAACTTCGTCCTCGAAGTATGAACTCTCTCACGTTTCCGGAGTGTGGATCTGACTTGTGCAGACTACGATTTTTCTCGAACTCCGTAGTGATCTCACTAGATATAATTGAATATATCCCTTGTCCAGATTCTTCCTGGAATCCATTAGGGTTTGTCTCTGAACCATGGTTCTTACTTTGATTCATTGATTTCTTCCAACTCTATAAGCTTGTTTCCTTTTTCATTGAAAATTCAATGATTGAGACTTCTTCTGATGCTGCTAGTCTTAACTAAAGACTAGTTTGATAATAAACTCCTATTTGAGAAATAGGTCTTTGTTTTCCCTTACTACCCAAAAGTGCAATAATGGTACTTGGTAAGGTACTTAGCATGGAAATGGTCGTGATGGTTTATTTCCCTAAGAATGGATGAGACTCATTTAGTCCATCCAATCATGGTTTATAGTTGATACCTATAAATATTTTGGGTTATTTAGGTTCCATGAAAGGAATCATTCTATTAGTATTTAGTTTTGATATGGTCAATCTTATTCAGTATTTGGCCTTCGATATTTCCTTCTTCCAGCTTCATTAAGCTTAGCTTACTTGAGCTTTCGTACTTCTGAGTAAATCTTACTCACTTCCTCAAGTTATAGACCAATTCTTACTTCCTCGAGGTATGAACCTCGGCTTCTGATCTGACATTATTCTGAAAGTAGTGTTCGATAATCTTATGAAAATAAGATCGAACTTCCTCTCGGTTTAGACCTTCATCATCCATCTTGTTGAAAATATTGAGTTATTGTACATTCAAATCGATCTTTACTCTACCCCTTAGAGTTTTCTTATGGTCTTCAACTCCTTTTCTTTCAACCATTGGACTTATGGTTAGAATATTGGTCTGGGTCTAACTTATGGTTTATACTTTTCTAAAAGTCTCACGAAGAATATTTGTGGTGTATCCACTCAATTATGGAAATCCAATGTGAATCCTTCGACTAAAGGATTATAGGTCATTGTGATTTGGCTAACAAAATTTTATTTGTTCACAACTTCTTGGTACAAATAATCCAATGGTGGACTACTTGTTATCTAAAAATGGATTCTATTATAGATTCTGATCAACTGGACGAGACATCTTCTACTTTATCTCGCAGTATTGATCCCATACCACAACTGTGGTCTTCTAATACCAACTGTGGTCTTCTTATATCTGCTATGGTTTCATAGGTCATCTTCCTTTCTTCAGGGTTTATTTTGCAAGAAATCCACTATGAATATAGTATCCAGAGTGATTTCCCATGCATTCCCGTTTCTATCATGACTATGGTTCTACTTCTACTTCTCCATAATCATCATATTTCTCACCTTCATGCTTCTTATGTACTAAAGTACTCCTCTGTTGAGGTAAAGCATGAGTTTTTATTAGTACTTCCTCCTGAATATTGTGGTTGCTTCCCACAACTTTGTTTCCTTTATCTGATGAACCTTCATCTTGTCTTCAGAATCTTCAGAATTCGTCACTTCCTCACACGGATACCATTACCCTCTAGATCTTTAACATCAAGTAAAATCTTGATATTGCAACATGCATATGCATATCAAAGTCAAACTTCATGTATGGATCTAGTCAAACAATGAAAATCCAATAAAATCCAAGAAGATTCAGCTTTGTGCTTATAATACACATCATCATAAGCCTGAATAATGATAGTTGAGTAAGACATCTCTAAACATCAGGCTGAGATGTGTAGTATATAACACCACATAATATAGGTTTATATCGTGATACTTAGCATGAATATTTGGATTTCTACTATTTGTCTCAACGTTTATCCTAATTGCACATTTGCAAAGAGATAAACTTGAAACAAAGTGGTCTGGAATAGTTGTGGTTGACCTAAAGTTGTTTGAAAGTATTAGCTTAACTTATATGTTGTTGAGGACTGTCTCCCATGATATCTTTTGGTTCTAATATGGATACTCTATACACCTAACTATTGGAATATAGCCCCTATACTTCCAAGTGTTTCTATCATAAGACTATGGTCATGATGTGCTTGGCACACTTTCCATGGTTTTGGAACACAAATCTTGCACTATTGTTGAACAACTGGCTTCTTATTGTTTTCCTCCTAAATGTTTATAATGTTCTAATACATCAAATAATGATTCTCAAGTGAATCTTATATGATTACTATCCCTACCATGGAAGTAGACATATATTATTCCTATCCCTCTTCCTTTCCTCCCATGATTAACTCATCATGGTTTATACTACCTTATATAACTTATATTCATTCCTTACTATCAGTGGTTTTTACACGTTTGGATAATTTACTTACCCATTACTTGTATTGGTTTACACCTTATAATAGGATATCTTGCTTATCTTTGTCACTTAATATTACTCCTATTACAGGTCTGGATAATTCTTACTTAACCATAACATGTGTTGGTACACATCTTCCAATAGGATATCTTCCTTATGGTTGTATCCTCTCTTTGGACTACCATGTATTGTATACCAACTGTGATCTACTCATCTATTGTTTTAAGGATTTAATGATGTACTACCTGTTTGGGATTAGCTAACTAACTTCACTTAGGAAAGATAGGTAAGAAATGTTGACTTAAGTGTGTCAGGATTATTCTTAAGTGAATATCCATCTCAAGTCATAGGAACTATTTGGTTTAACATAGTTGACTTAGCTAATACAACTTCCTATAGACACTACCAAACCTATAGGTCTCCTTTAAAGGGTTTTAATCCTAGGGTCAAAGCATTTGCTCTGATACCAACTGTGGTGACCCGGCATACCACTGCATGGTGTAGTATGCAAGTCCGATATAACACCAATGAAACACCGTTCCACTAGTATTATATCGCTCAGAGTGGTACAACAGAAACATATGCGGGTCCAAGGCATGTCTATAGAATTAAAACATTGACTCTGTTACATAAGATCATCACAACCTCCTGCTTTACAATGAGGTAAAACTGCAAATAAACTCCAGAAGAACGACTCGTAGTCTAGTCTTATCACGAACTCTAGATGTAGAGTATTTAACTAGCTATAGAGGCTATGAATAGATTCTAGCTAAATAGGAGCTATGTTTAGGAAGCTAGTTCCCTTCTATGGCTAATCTAGGTTTTCTCCTTGTTGGATGTAGTATTTGACTCTTCTGACAGGGTCCTGTCCCTTGAAGTTGTTGTTGACTCCTCGGCCTTCGAGTTGCATTGTAGATCCTCCTTCGATGCCTCCATATCTAAGCGGGGGATTTAAGAGTGGGATGAGTACGAGCGTACTCAACAAGTTCATTATAGGAAAGAGGTGTTTAATGCACTAGCTACGGCATTAGACCGAGAAAGTCTAATACCAATTCAAGTTTTCATAACCATTTCTTCAAAAGGTTGCTTTTATTCGGAAGAACTATGTCCGTCGGCCTTCACCGGTTTACTAGAACTTCATGGAGCTCCTTTCCGGCAGCGTTCGCAGTTCCATATCCCGGAACAGGGAGTGACAGGTGACGATTCATTACACTCTGCAGAGGTGTGTTGCTTTACCCATAAGAGATCTTAACCTTGGTGCCAACCGAGTCATGTTCTCGTCCACACTTCCTTTGGTGTGAGGCCCGGGATAAGGTCATAGCCAATCATATTCCTCCGCTACCTCGCACACCCACCCTTTGTTGCATACCCCGACCCTGGGTCCTCGTCGGTCCCATTATTCCCATATTAGGGTGGACCCCGACCACGACGACAGTTCTGGGCTCTTACCATAAACTCCTTCGCCGGTAGCTGCAACCCATCATAGACCGCAATACCGTGGGGAAATTTAGGCTTCCCCAGCCTACCGCTTGCTCTTCGGGAGACAAGTGTACTACGGACAATGCCGTGGGGAACTTTAGGCTTCCCCAACCTACCGCTTGCCCCCGACAAATGACAAGTGTCTACGGTAAAGCGCGTCCGTTGATGTACAAGAGGTGGAAATACGATTGACTATTCGGTCCCACTCCAGATCTTATGGTTAACACGGGTATTACGGCACAAGAATCACTGGACGACATTTGTTGTTTAATCCTAGATGGATATAAACCCTTGCAATGGAACCTCCACCATATCAACACAATCCATGGTTCCATTGCCCACCACATAGTCATATTCATAGTTATGAAAATAGTGGTTTTGCTTTTTATGCAAGAGTGATAAGCATAGTACTTTGCAAGTAATTTGGTAAAAATACTCAAATGACATGAGCAAGCGATGAACTTGCCTTTTTTGGCTGCAAGATTATGCAGACCAGGTCTTCGATACGCAATAACTCCAAATTCTGAAATAGCATCATCGTCCGGTAAGGACGATGTTTAAAAGATTGGCAAGGATGCAATAATGCATAAGTATGAGATGCAATCGCTCTAAGCGTGACCTAACCCCGATGATTTAGGATCAGTGAGTTGTAATGATTGGTTTAGGGTGTGTTGTACTTTTAGAGTGATTCACATACAAGGTTCTTATTCAGGTGTGATTACTTGGTATCATGAACAGGTAGATAATAAAGCACAGTAATCAATTGAGCACACAAAGAATGATAATTGGCATAATGTTAACATGTAAAGAACAGTTGTCAGTTTTAGTACTATATGGCATGGTTAATGATTGATTATCATATACTTTAAAAGAATAACTTTTGGAAGAAGATGTTCTTTGATAAAGAACAAGTATGATAATTAGGTTGGGTTTCTATGGTTGACTATGGTTTCATGTAGTGGCTGGAGTAAGTATTAGATGGATCCCAACAAAGTTGGATTCATCAACACCTAGGGCTTGTAAGGTTAAGATAAGCCTAGGCATCCTAAGCAATTCATTATACATGGTTGTTATCAAGGTTGGTTTATCTTGCTAGTGATAGCTGGCTAGGGTTTACAGGTCCTTATAAGCAGGGTTGATGATGATTCTTTCTTTACTTCAAAAGAATAACTTTTGAAGAACATACTTCTTAAATAATAAGAAGTATATCAATTTAGGATTGAGGTGGTCTAGGTTTTACCGTTGGTTCTATTAAATAAGGAATAATTGGCTCCTGAATAGGATGGTTGATAAGTATCCAATACTAGTAGGGTTTAGTGGAATATGGTTAGGTAATGCTCAAGATTTGGCATAGTTGTCCCTAAGGTTCATCACATTGTTGTGATGCTAAATAGGAATGAATAAGGATGATGGCTTTGGTAATAGGATCTAGGGTTTACACTTGGTTGGCCCTACTTGATTATTTAGGTCTGATGAAGATGAACACATGGGATACCCATATATTAGTGATAGGTCTTCTACATTTTATGTGGCCAAGACAAGTATTTAGTTGCTACTATAGTTCTATGATTTGGAAGTAGGTACCATGATCACATGTTCTAACCTAGGTTTTTAGGTTTAGGACAATTTAGGGTTCACCTGTACTAATGGAACTAGGGTCTAAATGGCATTAGGGTTTTAGGATTACACATGAAATGATGAGTTCCTAGTTTTCTACCATATGGAACTAGGGTTGCATAATTACTATTTAGTTCATAAGTTAATAATTTCATTAATAAAGTTGAAGTTATTAATAACTTCAAAATAAAATAATATTCAATTTGGCTTTTTATTATTTTCAAATAATTTACTAATTAGGGTAATTATTAATTAGGGTTTAAATTTTCACTAATAGAAATTGAATAGGATAACAAATAAAGAAAATGAGTTTTCATGTTTTCTTTATTTGCTTACTGGTTTTAATTATTTTATCAATGTTTTCTTAATTTCTGAATTTTAATTGTATTTAGAATTAAAATTAAAGGCTTAAATAACAAGTATTAAATAATTAAATTTTTATTAAAAATAAAAATTTCATTTTATATTTTTATTGGATAGAGCTTTCTTTTCTAAGAATTTTAATATCTTATTTACATTTTTCTGACTTAAATTGAATTTTCTATATTAATTTGAAGTGGCAGCAATTTTTCTGGAATTAAATTTTAAATGAAATGACTAAAGGTACCCGTGTTATAACCCCCTAGCCACTGACTAGTGGGCATGTGGCCACGTCAGCTTCCTCGGTGGCGGTGATGTGGCCACCATGTGTGTCACCGGCGGCCAGTGACGGTGATCGCCGGCGTTACGGTGCTTCCCCGGGCAAGCGAACTACACCAAAGGTCTAAGCGCGTCGAGGCGAACCTACTGGTATTAACGCCGCCCCGAATTGGTCGCCGGAGCAAGCTCGACGGCGAGGCCGAGCGGCGGCGCTCGCAGGCTACCGGCGCGGGCACGATTAAGAGCGTAATTGAGAGGGCTAGGTGGCGCTTGAGCACCAGTGACTCACCCTGAGCATGATGAGCATGGCGGCGAGACCAGAGGTGGTCGAGTTCGCCGGAATCGGCACCTCCGGCTGTCGGAAACGATGAGCTCGATGGGATGCTACAGGAGGCTTTAGCTCGATTCCTTGCGTGGGTTGAGCAAGAAGAGGGTGCTGGTGACGATGGTGACCACGGCAGTGCTCGGGGAGGTCTCCACCGGCGGCGCTTGAAGTCACCCGTGCGGCCAGGGTTCGGTGTGGGGAGGAAATCGAGCGGAGGAAGAAGAAATCGAGGGCCATGGCTCATCGTGGGGCTTAAATACGGTGGTGAGATGTGCCTCGTCACGACGCCGAGCCAGGGGAGGTCGCCAGCGAGAGGAGAAGGCGGGCACTCCGTCGTGCTGTCGTCCATGCGGAGAGAAAGGATGAGGACGAGCTCCTCCAGCTATTTTTGGACGAAGGGGTACCACGGGCCAGGTTGGGCTGTGCTGGGCCCGTGCTTGTTGGGCTGCTGGTGGGCTCCTGCGGCCAGGTAAGCTAGGTAAGTCCTTTTCTCTCTTTTTCTTTTCTGTTTTCAATTTTCTATTTTGTATTTCTTTCCAATTTGAATCTGATTTGAATTCCTATTTTATTTGCAGGTTTCTGATTGGGTTGAATTTGATTAAGTTGTAGAACAATGATTATTACACCATTCCTTCTATTTAGAACAAGGGTTTTATTTTTGAGTATATTCCATATTTTTAGGCTTATTCAAAATATCAATTAATCATGAATTTAGGTCCTCATTTGGATTTCATACCACTTTTGTGAATCAATTTATTTGGATTAATAGAGTTGATACTTTGAACTCAAAGTATTTTAAAGGTGGTATTAAGACTTGGTTTCAATTTAGGGAATTGGTCACTTGCACATGATTATATGTGAGCACCAATATATTAGGGTTTTAGAGTATCTATGATAAACTCCTTGTTAAGGTTAATACTTATCATTATCTTTGAAAGTATTTATGTAGGTATTGTTTCAATCATGGTTGATCTTTGGTTACAAGGATAAATGATTGATTACTACACATATGGTTCTAATGATGGAATGTAGCACAAGGTTTTTCTTATGTTCAAGAATTGAAGCATAAGACTTGATTAATGTGCAATACTAGGGTTCTAATGTTATTTACCTAATGGCATATGGTTTGGAATCTCAATTATAGCCTGGTTTATATTATGATCACCATAGTGATACATAAACTAGGGTTGAGGTTTAATTATAGGTTGTAGATATGGGATGACACCATAGTGCATTTGCAAGGGTTTAATCTCCCCTAACCAAGGTAATATGGTTAGTTTCTTATTTGTTTCTGTTCTCCTTTAATTACTAAGGACTTGAGCTTTGGTTTTTTATCTCTACCAATTAACGTCTATTATTATCCCCAATTTATCATTAAAGTAACTACAGTGGTTATAGTTCTTTTTATAGTTAACTTTGGTCATATGGATGGATGGTTTCTCACCATTTAGAGTATAGAGTTTGACTCTAACTGTTTTCTTGGGTTCTTTAATTGATGAATGAATGAAAAATAGATGGGGTAAGATTCTACTTATGATCACGAAGTGATTCACAAGTTAAGATTAGGATATAAGTCTAGGTTTGTTTACTAGTTACCTCCCTCTTATTTTATGTGGTGAATAACATCTACTAATCCTATTAGGCTTTAA
The DNA here is from genome assembly GCF_022539505.1 of Lolium rigidum. Lineage (NCBI taxonomy): Eukaryota > Viridiplantae > Streptophyta > Magnoliopsida > Poales > Poaceae > Lolium > Lolium rigidum. Next base: position 71,192,724 of record NC_061509.1, read on the forward strand.
CTTAACCTCATATACCTCAAGAGCATGATTTTGGATTAGGCATGATCAACTTGTTCTTAATATCTCTACCTCAAGTTCTTAGGGTTTATGATCATCACTCAATTTATAATGATCAAGGTTTGGCTTCCTAAGGTATTTCTCAAGAATTAGGTTTCTCACTCCCAAGATTTAGTGTTGTCTTTATCAACTAAGTATAGCACTTCTATTTTACCTTCTTGAATGGGACTACTATGGTTGCCTCTTAAGTTTATATCCCAGGAGAATGCCTGAGATATGATGTTAGGGTTCTACTTAATCAATGATGATATAATTATCTGGTATATGGATAGTTCTCTCCCTCACATTTAAGTGTTGCCTCAACTACTTGAGTGTAACACCATAGCTTGGGCTCTCTTATATAGAAATGATTATTCTAGGGTTTATGGTGTATTCACAATATCTCAATAGGTATTTAGTCTAAAACTCCACTTGGCTATCTTGGTTGAATTAATCTCCTCCTTACTTTATCAATTTATGGATATGGTATTATTCCATGTGATATTAGGTTATCTCACCACTCCAAGGGGAATGGTTTACAACCTAATACTTTAGTTCAAAGGTTGTCCTTTATTCATTAATAAGTAAAGCTTGGATTGATATGAATGGTCTCTCTCATTGGGGAAAGGATTTCATTGATAACCTAAGGTTAGGCTCCATATAGGTTGATGTGATCATCAATATCTAGGTTTAACATAATTAGGTCCTCTCTCTTGGGAATATCTTGAAGTGTACCCTAGGTTTCCTCTTGAAAATGATGATTTGAATACTTGGATGTATATCCAAGGTTTAGCTCAAGGTTTGTTATTGCTTCTCTAATAATTATAATAGAACTCTCACCTCTCTAGGTTTGATGTAAAACTATTTGGAATATGAAAGAGGATATATTTCTTAAGTTGAATCTCCTTGTCTTGTTTCCAAGGTTAAAGTAGAATATGGATATCATAGGGTTTATGATAAGTGCATGGATTAGTTTAAGACATGGAGAAGATAAGTGAAGAATAGTTTCTCCAATTATTGTTACTTGATTTCCAGTTAACTGGATGTTCATTTGTTGTGGCAAGGAATATCATGTTGTGATCTTTAATAAGATCAAGTAGTTGCTCCTTGATTAATCAGTTCTTGTGTTGATTTTAATTCCATTTGATCTAACCCCTTAGATCAAATTATCTCTACCCAAAACAAGGTTTTAGCTAAGTCACATTGAGGTTTATAGCGCTTGACTTGATGAACTACTTCAATTCCACCAAGGTCAAGTGAAACTTCAGTTACTGTGACTGTTTTATTTTAAAGCGCGAA
>NC_061509.1:71194158-71248435 GCF_022539505.1 Lolium rigidum
AGCCATTGCTATTCTTTTTACTTTTATGTTGAGTCACCACCTATCTCTCTCCACCTCAAGAAGCAAACACTTGTGTGAACTGTGCATTGATTCCTACATACTTGCATATTGCACTTGTTATATTACTTCTATGTTGACAATTATCCATGAGATATACATGTTATGTTGAAAGCAAACCGCTGAAACTTAATCTTCCTTGTGTTGCTTCAATACCTTTACTTTGATTTATTGCTTTATGAGTTAACTCTTATGCAAGACTTATTGATGCTTGTCTTGAAGTACTATTCATGAAAAGTCTTTGCTTTATGATTCACTTGTTTACTCATGTCATTACCATTGTTTTGATCGCTGCATTCATTACATATGTTTACAATAGTATGATCAAGGCTATGATGGCATGTCACTTCGTAAATTATCTTTGTTATCGCTTTACCCGCTCGGACGAGCAGTAACTAAGCTTGGATGCTTGATACGCCTCCGACGTATCGATAATTTCTTATGTTCCCTGCCACATTATTGATGATATCTACATGTTTTATGCACACTTTATGTCACATTCGTGCATTTTCTCGAACCAACCGTATTAACAAGATGCCAGAGTCAGCCGTCGTTTTCCATTGCTTTTTGGTTCTCGTAAACCTAGTAACGAAATATTCTTCGAATTGGACGAAATCAACGACCTGCAGGGTCCTATTTTGCCACGTAAGCTTCCGTGAAGACCGAAGAGGAAGTCAATGGGGCCACGAGGCGGCCGACACCATAGGGCGGCGCGGCCTCTGTGCCCCGGCCGCGCCGACCCATGGTGTGGGCCTCGTGTCGCCCCCTCGCCTGCCCTTCCGCCTACTTAAAGCCTCCGTCACAAACCCTCAAGACCGAGAGCCGCTATACTGCAGAAACCTTAATCGTAGACGCCGCCGCCAATCCCATCTCGGGGATTCGAGATCTCCTCCAGCACTCTGCACGGAGAGGGATTCATCTCCCGGAGGACTCTACACCGCCATGGTCGCTCCGGAGTGATGAGTGAGTAGTTCACCCTGACTATGGGGTCCATAGCAGCAGCTAGATGGTTGTCTTCTCCTATTGTGCTTCATTGTTGGATCTTGTGAGCTGCCTAACATGATCAAGATCATCTATCCGTAATACTTATATGTTGTGTTTGTTTCAGGATCCGATGGATAGAGAATACTATGTTATGTTAATTATCAAGCTATTACCTATGTGTTACTTATGATCTCGCATGCTTCCTCCGTTATTAGTAGAGGCCTCGGTCCCCTGTCCCGGCTGCGTGCCGAACGGAGACTCCTGTCCCCGCATCTTGGCTTCGCGATGGCGGCGGCTCTGGAAGGTTTCTCGTACCGTGGCTTTTTTCGTATCGAGGTTTTAGGTCAGGGACCTTTAAATAGGCGAAGAGGCGGAGTCGGAGGGTCGACGAGGTGGTGTCACAGTAGGGCGGCGCGGCCAAGGCCTGGGCCGCGCCAGCCTATCATCTGGTGGGCCTGTGGCCCCCCTCTGGCGACTCTCGGGTGTTCTGGAAGCTTCGTGGAAAAATAGGATGCTGGGCGTTGATTTCGTCCGATTCCGAGAATATTTCCTTATTAGGATTTCTGAAACCAAAAACAGCTAGAAAACAGAAGCGGCCCTTCGGCATCTCGTCAATAGGTTAGTTCTGGAAAACGCATAATAATGACATATAATGTGTATAAAACATGTAGATATCATCAATAATGTGGCATGTAACATAAGAAATTATCGATACGTCGGAGACGTATCAAACACCAATTGAGATTTTATCAATCTTGTTGGGATATTGTCAACTTTGATGTTATGAACCTTTTTTTATAGCTTTTATGTTGATCCTTTGGATGTGCGACGGATAAACTATGGCAATATCATTTTGCTTCCTAAAATCGCAGAGGCCAATAAAATTCAACAATTTATACCTATCCGACTCCTTAGATGCATTTATAAGTTCATTACTAAGACTATGACTCTGAGATTGGAGACGTGTGCCACAAAATTAATAAGTGCGCAACAAAATGCTTTCATAAAAAATAGAAACATAGTGGGTGTCGTTTTTATTTCACGAGATTATGCATCATGTGCATGTCAAGAAGAAAGTAGTAGGCATTATCTTGAAGATCAACTTTGAGAAAGCTTACGACGATGTAAATGGGTCTTTCTGCTTAATTGCTTTCAAGTGTGAGGTTTTACTCTGTTTTCTATTTATGGGTGAGGCAAATTTTGCATAATGGAATTTTTAGTGTTAATATCAATGATGAGATTGGCGATTATTTCCAAAGTGCCAAGGGTATGAGGCAAGGATATCCCATGTCCTCTATCATGTTTAATATGGTTGGAATTTTTGGAACTAAAATAGTTTTAAATGCTCAAAGAGATAGGCTTTCTTTTTTTCCGACTCTTGATTTTGTGGAAAATTGAGTAGCTATTTTACAATATGGACAATATGATATGTGGGTATCTCTTCGATCGTGAGAAAGGTAAGAACTTAAAACTCTTGCCATATATGTTTGAATTAATGTTAGGTTTAAAGATAAATTTTCTGAAAGGTGAACCATTTGTTGTTGGTCGTGATAATAATATAGCAAAGTTTTATTCTCATCTCTTCAATTCTCAAGATGGAATTTTTCCAATGAAATACTTGGGAGTGCCTATGACATTTTTAAACTTGAATAACATGGATTGGGATTTCCATGATGCTAAATTCTTGAAAAAAATAGAATCATGGATCTGTGATGCAGCTACATCTGGTGCTAGGCTAACTTGCCTAGATGCTTACTTATATGGTATCTCTTCTTACTTTATGTCTATGTTCCTAGTGAATCTAACGTGTATTGAGAAGTTGAATAAGCATAGATAAAGATTCTTTTGGGCTGGTAAGAAAAGGAAGAGAAAATATCATATGTGAGATGGTCTAGAAACAAGGTGGTATTGTCTGTGAAGGATCCGAGGAAATATAATATTTGTTATGTAAATAGTGATGGAAATTATACACTCAAAATGGGATTTGGCAACAAATTGTTAAGGCTAAATATCTAAGGAATAAAACAAAAGGTAATGTTACAGCTAGGAAGTCTGCACCTCTATGTGTGTCTTATCCATTATTGTTTAATGTGTGTCATGCTCAGGGTTGTACTTTTGAGAAAGTGTTAAGCTGAAATTTTATTACCCCTTTTCAAAGAAGATTACTTCTTGTGTTGCAAGAAAAGTGGGACTATATCAAAAACTATGCTAGGCAAATCGACTAGCCTAATGTGTCTGATGGTATTGCACGTAACATTGCCGTGAAAAGTGGTTTTCTATCTTTGTGTATCAGTTGTTGGACAGAGATATTGTTAGGACACATAAAAAAAATATTTGGTAAGAAAAAATCCCTCTTGAGACAATTTTTGTGGCAATTAATTGTCTCGGGTTGCTATTCTCACAAGGGATTTTTTTTGGCATGGATCTCCTTTGTGCTCTTCTTGTGGTCAAAATGAATCTCCTACTCGCCTTTTCTTTACATGCTCTCATGCAAGAGTGCTTTGGGGGAATTTTGGATCTATGTTCAAAGCTATTGTTTGTCCAGAAACTCTTTTGCAAAGCATTGTTTGGTTACATTCCTTTTCCCCACATGGGAAGACATATCATATGTTGCTTCTAGGTGCAATTTTTTCAGTATTTGAAATGTTAGAAACCAGATCACCTTTGAGAAGAAAGTTCTGAGATCTCATGCGCTAACCATTTTTCTATGTGATCATTTCTTGTTATTTGGCAGGGTTTTATGGTGTGGATGATGCGTACAATATCAAAGGCGGGGTTCAACATCTCATGGTAAAATCTTCAGAGGTGACAAGCTGCATGGCGAGTTCTTCTTCCATATCGTCGACGGTTGCTCTTGTGTTCTCAGGGTGTTTGATGATCACTGATGGCTGAGCTCTTGGTTTGGTTGATGTAGTGTCTTGGTTGTTGTTTTTTAACCTATCCCTTGGTGGTTAATTTGTTGTTCTCTGGATATGTTGGTTAAGACTTTGATGTATTTAGGGGTGGGCTTTTGCCCTATAGTATGATTTTGATGTGAAGGTCGTATATCCGGTTATCCTACTGATACGTCTCCGACGTATCGATAATTTCTTATGTTCTATGCCATATTATTGATGATACCTACATGTTTTATGCACACTTTATGTCATATTCGTGCATTTTCTGGAACTAACCTATTAACAAGATGCCGAAGTGCCAGTTCATGTTTTCTGCTGTTTTTGGTTTCAGAAATCCTAGTAAATATTCTCGGAATTGGACGAAACGAAGACCCAGGGGCCTATTTTTCCACGGAGCTTCCAGAAGACCGAAGAACATACGAAGTGGGGCCACGAGGTGGCCAAACCACATGGCGGCGCGGCCAAGGGGGCCCGCGCCGCCCGTGGTGTGGCCCCTCGTCCGGCCCCGACTCTGCCCTTCCGCCTACTTAAAGCCTCCGTCGCGAAACCCCGATGCGAAAAACCACGATACGGAAAACCTTCCGGAGACGCCGCCGCCGCCGATCCCATCTCGGGGGATTACGGAGATCTCCTCCGGCACCCTGCCGGGAGAGGGGATTCATCTCCCGGAGGACTCTACACCGCCATGGTCGCCTCCGGAGTGATGAGTGAGTAGTTCACCCCTGGACTATGGGTCCATAGCGGTAGCTAGATGGTTGTCTTCTCCTCATTGTGCTTCATTGTTGGATCTTGTGAGCTGCCTAACATGATCAAGATCATCTATCCGTAATTCTATATGTTGTGTTTGTCGGGATCCGATGGATAGAGAATACCATGTCATGTTAATTATCAAGTTATTATACATGTGTTGTTTATGATCTTGCATGCTCTCCGTTTCTAGTAGAGGCTCTGGCCAAGTTTTTACTTTTAACTCCAAGAGGGAGTACTTATGCTCGATAGTGGGTTCATGCCTGCATTGACACCAGGACGAGTGATGAGAAAGTTCTAAGGTTGTGTTGTCTTGTTGCCACTAGGGATAAAACATTGGCGCTATGTCCGAGGATGTAGTTGTTGATTACATTACGCACCATACTTAATGCAATTGTACGTTGCTTTGCAACTTAATACTGGAGGGGTTCGGATGATAACCTGAAGGTGGACTTTTTAGGCATAGATGCGATTGGATGGCGGTCTATGTACTTTGTCGTAATGCCCAATTAAATCTCACTATACTTATCATGTCATGTATGTGCATTGTTATGCCCTCTCTATTTGTCAATTGCCCGACTGTAATTTGTTCACCCAACATGCTTTTATCTTATGGGAGAGACACCTCTAGTGAACTGTGGACCCCGGTCCATTCTTTTAATACTTGAAATACAAATCTGTCTGCAATACTTGTTTTACTTGTTTTCTCTGCAAACAATCATCTTCCACACAATACGGTTAATCCTTTGTTACAGCAAGCCGGTGAGATTGACAACCTCACTCGTTTCGTTGGGGCAAAGTACTTTGGTTGTGTTGTGCAGGTTCCACGTTGGCGCCGGAATCTCCGGTGTTGCGCCGCACTACATCCCGCCGCCATCAACCTTCAACGTGCTTCTTGACTCCTACTGGTTCGATTAAACCTTGGTTTCTTACTGAGGGAAACTTGCCGCTGTGCGCATCACACCTTCCTCTTGGGGTTCCCAACGGATGATACTTGTTTCCACATGTACCTATGACCTAACCAAGCTCAAATGGAGGCATATGCCCACCGAGGGACCCCCGATGGGATGCAGTCAAAGGGGTAGACCGCACGGTCAACACAACTAGGGTTTCGTCAGAAATCGAGCATCGGATCTAGGGAATGGCCCCAAAACTTGTGTGTGTCCACATGGCATGCACAAAAGTGATTTGAGATGGTTCTATATCCAATGCTACCCAAGGTTTATCGAACTCAGGGAGGAAGAGATCAAAGATATCCCTCTCATGCAACCCTGCAACCACAAAGCAAGAAGTCTCTTGTGTCCCCAACACACCTAATAGGTGCACTAGTTCGGCGAAGAGATAGTGAAATACAAGTGGTATGAATGAATATGAGCAGTAGTACGGTGCCGAAAAGTGCTTGCCGGCGTGCGATTGATGGTAGTAATATTGCAGGCGATATAAATGCGATAGAAACGATGAAACAAGCAGCGATAGCGATATTTAGGAACAAGGCCTAGGGATCATACTTTCACTAGTGGACACTCTCAACATTGATCACATAACAGAATAAATAGATAGATGCTAGACTCTACACCCTCTTGTTGGATGATGAACACCACTAACCGTGTAGGATTACACGAACCCTCAATGCCGGAGTTAACAAGCTCCACAATATTCAATGTTCATATTTAAATAACCTTAAAGTGCATAACAGATCAACATAACCAAACCAAGTACTAACATAGCATGCACACTGTCACCTTCACACTACGAAAGGAGGCATAGATCACATCAATACTATCATAGCAATAGTTAACTTCATAATCTACAAGAGATCACAATCATAGCCTACGCCAAGTACTACACGATGCACACACTGTCACCATTACACCGTGCAGGAGGAATAAACTACTTTAATAACATCACTAGAGTAGCACACAGATAAATTGTGATACAAAACACATTGCAATCATAAAGAGATATAAATAAGCACTTCACTATGCCATTTATAACAGTGAATAAGTATTCTGTGAAATATAGCCTAAGAGACCCACACGGTGCACACACTGTCACCTTTACACACGTGGGACAAGGAGTCTCCGGAGATCACATAAGTAAAATCCACTTGAATAGCATAATGACATCTAGATTACAAGCATCATCATATGAATCTCAATCATGTAAGGCAGCTCATGAGATTATTGTATTGAAGTACATAGGAGAGAGATGAACCACATAGCTACCGGTACAGCCCCGAGCCTCGATGGAGAACTACTCCCTCCTCATGGGACACAGCAGCGTTGATGAAGATGGCGGTGGTGTCGATGGAGAAGCCTTCCGGGGGCACTTCCCCGTCCCGGCGGCGTGCCGGAACAGAGACTCCTGTCCCCCAGATCTTGGCTTCGCGATGGCGGCGGCTCTGGAAGGTTTCTCGTATCGTGGTTTTTCCGTCTCGAGGTTTTAGGTCGAGGAGGCTTAAATGGGCGAAGAGGCGGAGTCGGAAGGTCGACGAGGCGGTGACACAGCAGGGGGGCGCGGCCCAGGCCCTGGCCGCGCCGCCCTATCATCTGGGCCCACCAGGGCTCCCCTCTGGTGGCTCTCGGGTGTTCTGGAAGCTTCGTGGAAAAATAGGATGCTGGGCGTTGATTTCGTCCGATTCCGAGAATATTTCCTTACTAGGATTTCTGAAACCAAAAACAGCAAAAAACAGCAACTAGCCCTTCGGCATCTCGTCAATAGGTTAGTTCCGGAAAACGCATAATAATGACATATAATGTGTATAAAACATGTAGGTATCATCAATAAAGTAGCATGGAACATAAGAAATTATAGATACGTTTGAGACGTATCAGCATACTCAAACCATTTGATCATGAAAATCACCCTTACTTCAGACAAGACGAACATGCATAGCAACTCACATGATATTCAACAAAGGTAAAAGTTGATGGCGTCCCCAGAAACATGGTTACCGCTCAACAAGCAACTTATTAAGAAATAAGACACATAGCAAAATATTCTTCACCACAATAGTTTTTAAGGCTATTTTCCCATGAGCTATGTATTGTAAAGGCAAAGAATAGAAGTTTAAAGGTAGCACTCAAGTAATGTACTTTGGAATGGCAGAGAAATACCATGTGGTAGGTAGGTATGGTGGACACAAATGGCATAGTTTTTGGCTCAAGGATTTGGATGCACGAGAAGAATCCCTCTCAATACAAGGCTAGGCTAGCAAGGTTGTTTGAAGCAAACTCAAGTATAAAATGGTGCAGCAAGACTCACATATGAACATATTGTAAGTATTATAAGACTTTACATCGTCTCCTTGTTGTTCAAACACCTTAACCAGAAAATATCTAGACTCTAGAGACCAATCATGCAAATCAAATTTTAACAAGCTCTATGTAGTTCTTCATTAATGGGTACAAAGTACATGATGCAAGAGCTTAAAGATGATCTATATGAGCACAACAATTGCCAAGTATCAAATTATTCAAGACCATATACCAATTACCACACGCAACATTTTCTGTTTCCAACCAAATAGCAATTAACGAAGCGGTTTTCAACTCCGCCATGAACATTAAAGATAGAACTAAGAACACCAGTGTTCATATGAAAAAGCGGAGCGTGTCTCTCTCCCACACAAGCATGAATTTATTCAAACAAAACAAAAACAAACAGACGCTCCAAGTAAAGTACATAAGATGTGACCGAATAAAAATATAGTTTCAAGAGAAGAAACCTGATAAATTGTTGATGAAGAAGGGGATGCCTTGGGCATCCCCAAGCTTAGATGCTTGAGCCTTCTTGAAATATTCAGGGATGAACCACGGGGGCATCCCCAAGCTTAGACTTTTCACTCTTCTTGATCATAGTATATCATCCTCCTCTCTTGACCCTTGAAAACTTCCTCCACACCAAACTTAAAACAAACTCATTAGAGGGTTAGTGCATAATCAAAAATTCACATGTTCAGAGGTGTCACAATCATTCTTAACACTTCTGGACATTGCCCAAAGCTACTGGAAGTCAATGGAACAAAGAAATCCATCCAACACAGCAAAAGAGGCAATGCGAAATAAAAGGCAGAATCTGTCAAAACAGAACAGATCCGTAAAGACGAATTTTTTAGAGGCACTGGACTTGCTCAGATGAAAATGCTCAAATTGAATGAAAGTTGCGTACATATCTGAGGATCACGCACGTAAATTGGCAGAGTTTTCTGAGTTACCTACAGAGAAACCTGCCCAAATTCGTGACAGACAGAAATCTGTTTCTGCGCAGTAATCCAAATCTAGTATCAACATTACTATCAAAGACTTTACTTGGCACAACAATGCAATAAAATAAAGATAAGGAGAGGTTGCTACAGTAGTAAACAACTTCCAAGACACAACAAAATAGTAGCAAAATAAAACATGGGTTATCTCCCAAGAAGTTCTTTCTTTATAGCCATTAAGATGGGCTCAGTAATTTTAATGATGCTCGCGCAAGAAATAGGAGTTGAAGCAAAAGAGAGCATCAAGAAGCAAATTCAAAACACATTTAAGTCTAACCCACTTCCTATGAAAAGGAGTCTTGTAAGTAAAAAAATTCATGAAGCATAATGCAACAAGCATAGAAATATAAAGCAAGTGTAACTTCAAAAATTTCAGCATATAGAGAGGTGTTTTAGTAACATGAAAATTTCTACAACCATATTTTCCTCTCTCATATTAACTTTCAGTGGCATCATGAACAAACTCAACAATATAAGTATCACATAAAGCATTCTTATTCACATGCATAAAAGTATCAATTTTATTAGTTGTAGTGGGAGCAAATTCAACAAAGTAGCTATCATTATTATTCTCATCAAGTGTAGGAGGCATAGTATAATCATAATAAAATTTACTCTCCATAGTAGGCGGCACCAAAAGACCACTATCATTATAATCATCATAAATAGGAGGCATATCATAATCAACATAAACTTTCTCCTCAATACCCGAAGGGCTAAAGAGATCATTTTCATCAAAACCGACCTCCCCAAGCTTAGAATTTTCCATATCATTAGCAACAATGGTGTTCAAAGCGTTCATACTAATATCATTGCTACTAGCATGCAAATAAGATTCCATAGGTTTTTTAATTTTCGCAGCAAACAATCCATGTCTTAACTCAGGAAATAGAATAAGAAGCTCATTGTTGTTTTCTATTATGCCTAACTAGTGTAAACAAGAAACAAAAAGATGCAATTGCAGGATCTAAAAGAAATAGCTTCGAGCACTCACACACCGACAACAGTGCTAGGAAATAGCTTAGTAGTCGGAGGATGTGAATACCTTTTACCTTACCTCCCCGGCAACGGCGCCAGAAAAGTGTTGTTGCCGTGGGAGTTGGCAATTTCCGTGGTGTAGCTTTTCTTCAGTTCCCCGGCAACGGCGCCAGAAAAGTGCTTGATGTTTACGTGTGCTTCTATTCTTGTAGACAGTGTTGGGCCTCCAAGAGCAGAGGTTTGTAGAACAGCAGCAAGTTTTCCTTAAGTGGATCACCCAAGGTTTATCGAACTCAGGGAGGAAGAGGTCAAAGATATCCCTCTCAAGCAACCCTGCAATCACGATACAAGAAGTCTCTTGTGTCCCCAACACACCTAATACACTTGTCAGATGTATAGGTGCACTAGTTCGGCGAAGAGATAGTGAAATACAAGTAATATGGATGTATATGAGTGGTAATAGCAATCTGAATAAAATATGGCAGCGAGTAAACATGCAACAGAACAGTAAATAAACGGAGTTTCAGTGCTTGGAAACAAGGCCTACGGATCATACTTTCACTAGTGGACACTCAACATTAATCACATAATAAAACCACTCTACACTCTCTTGTTGGATGATGAACACCATTAATTGTGTAGGGCTACAAGAGCACCTCAATGCCGGAGTTAACAAGCTCCACAACATTCAATGTTCATATTTAAATAACCTTAGAGTGCATAATAGATCATTGCAATTATACCGAGTACTAACATAGCATGCACACTGTCACCATCACACTATGAAGGATGAATAAATCGCATCAATACTATCATAGTAATAGTTAACTCCATAATCTACAAGAGATTACAATCATAACCTACGCCAAGAACTACATGATGCACACATTGTCACCATTACATCATGAAGGAGGAATAGAGTACTTTAATAACATCACCAGAGTAACACATAGATGAATAGTGATACAAAGCTCATATGAATCTCAATCATGTAAGGCAGCTCATGAGATCATTGTATTGAAGTACATAGGAGAGAGATTAACCACATAGCTACCGGTACAACCCTTAGCCTCGATGGAGAACTACTCCCTCCTCATGGGAGACAGCAGCGGTGATGAAGATGGCGGTGGTGTCGATGGAGATGCCTTCCGGGGCACTTCCCCGTCCCGGCGGCGTGCCGGAACAGAGACTCATGTCCCCCAGATCTTGGCTTCGCGATGGCGGCGGCTCTAGAAGGTTTCTCGTACCGTGGCTTTTCCGTATCGAAGATTTAGGTCAGGGGGCTTCTTATAGGCGAAGAGTCGGAGTCGGAAGGGCTACGGGGCAGCCACACAACAGGGGGGCGCGCCCCCCCTTGGGCCGCGCCGACCACATGTGTGGGCCCCCCAGGGCTCCCCTCTGGTGCCTCTCCGGTGTTCTGGAAGCTTCGTGCAATTATAAGATGCTGGGCGTTGATTTCGTCCAATTCCGAGAATATTTCCTTACTAGGATTTCTGAAACCAAAAACAGCGAGAAAACAGAACCGGCACTTCGGCATCTCGTCAATAGGTTAGTTCCGGAAAACGCATCAAAACGATATAAAGTGTGAACAAAACATGTAGGTATTGTCATAAAACTAGCATGAAACATAAGAAATTATAGATACGTTTGAGACGTATCACTCGCACCCGAGTAGAACGTGGAAAACGTACCCAACTACGGGTCCGGCGACTGTCCCGTAAATGCCTCAAGCGTTACGGTTCAAAATATGCTGACCACTAATGCATATTTATCCGCGTAACGCTTGCGGACGGGAATTGACACCTAGGTTACGCGACTTGACGGAGAAATTAAAAATAATGACATAAAAAATGCGGAGGGGGAGTCGGCAATTCAGCTCACCCTCGACTGTAGAGGAAGTAGTCGAACAACCGGCGATGTCGACGGCCGTAGCGATGCGCCGCAAGATCCGGGGTCGTCACGCGGGGTGCTCACTACATTAGCATTTCAATTTCAATTAGCATTTCAATTTCAATTCATTTAGCATTTCAATTTTATTTTCAATTAGCATTTCAATTTCATTTTCATTTGCAATTAGCATTTCAATTTCATTTTCCATTTCAATTTACCCTAACTAGCTAACTAGCTATTAACTACTCAATAACTAACTAACTAACTACTAAATAGATACAAAAATAAAAAGCAAAAGAAGAAAAATTACCTTCAAGCTTCCATGCATGGAACCGGCCGGTGAGGGGCGGAGGTGAGGCGGGCCAGCGGGAAGCCGGGGCGGGCTGCTGAGGGTCGAGCGGCGCAGTGGGCGTCGGCGGGCAGGGGCGGTGGAGGCGAGGAGGGTAGGGGCGAGGCGGCTGCAGGCGAGGGGGTCGGGCGAGGCGGCTGCAGGCGCGGCGGAGACGAGGGGGGCCGGGGCGGTTCGGCTGCAGGCGCGGTGGGGCGGCTGCCGGCGCGGCGGAGGCGAGGGCGGCCGGCGTCGGCGGGCGGTGGCGGAGGAAGAGGAGGGCGTGGCGGCGGGTGGCGGCCGGAAGGGACGGCGGCGGCGCGAGGGTGGGGATGAATTGGGAGTGGTGAGTGGCCGGGTCGGGCGCGCCTGTGTGGGTCTGACCATTATGGTCGACCCACATGTGCCAACGGCTACACTATGCCGACGGTGACCGTCGGCACAAGTAGTTTTTTAATTTTTTATTTTGTATTTTTATTTGAGAAGGTTTTAAATAAATATTGTCACTATTTACTTCAAATAATAAGAATAGAATAGATCATCTCAAATCCTAACCCTAACCCTAACCCTAAACACTGACCCTAACCCTAACCCCTAACCCTAACCCTAGCCCCATGTCCGAGAAGCTGGACACACCCGGGGGGTAGCATTGGATATAGAACCATCTCAAATCACTTTTGTGCATGCCATGTGGACACACACAAGTTTTGGGGCCATTCCCTAGATCCGATGCTCGATTTCTGACGAAACCCTAGTTGTGTTGACCGTGCGGTCTACCCCTTTGACTGCATCCCATCGGCGGTCCCCCGGTGGGCATATGCCTCCATTTGAGCTTGGTTAGGTCATAGGTACATGTGGAAACAAGTATCATCCCATATGATCCCAAGTTTCTCTCCGGTTCACCTCCGAGGGAGTTCCCCCTAGACATGCAGAATCTGCCTAAGTGTAGGAACCCCCTGTCCGAGAAGCCGGACACACCCGGGGGGTAGCATTGGATATAGGACCATCTCAAATAACTTTTGTGCATTCCATGTGGACACACTCAAGTTTTGGGGCCATTCCCTAGATCCGATGCTCGATTTCTGACGAAACCCTAGTTGTGTTGACCGCGCGTTCTACCCCTTTGACTGCATCCCATCGGGGGTCCCCCAGTGGGCATATGCCTCCATTTGATCTTGGTTAGGTAATAGGTACATGTGGAAACAAGTATCATCCCATATGATCCCAAGCTTCTCTCCGGTTCACCTCCGAGGGAGTTCCCCCCTAGACATGCAGAATCTGCCTAAGTGTAGGAACCCCCTGTCCGAGAAGCCGGACACACCCGGGGGGTAGCATTGGATATAGAACCATCTCAAATCACTTTTGTGCATTCCATGTGGACACACATAAGTTTTGGGGCCATTCCCTAGATCCGATGCTCGATTTCTGACGAAACCCTAGTTGTGTTGACCGCGCGGTCTACCCCTTTGACTGCATCCCATCGGGGGTCCCCCGGTGGGCATATGCCTCCATTTGAGCTTGGTTAGGTCATAGGTACATGTGGAAACAAGTATCATCCCATATGATCCCAAGTTTCTCTCCGGTTCACCTCCGAGGGAGTTCCCCCTAGACATGCAGAATCTGCCTAAGTGTAGGAACCCCCTGTCCGAGAAGCCGGACACACCCGGGGGTAGCATTGGATATAGAACCATATCAAATCACTTTTGTTCATTCCATGTGGACACACACAAGTTTTGGGGCCATTCCCTAGATCCGATGCTCGATTTCTGACGAAACCCTAGTTCTGTTGACCGCGCGGTCTACCCCTTTGATCGCATCCCGTCGGGGTCCCCCGGTGGGCATATGCCTCCATTTGAGCTTGGTTAGGTCATAGGTACATGTGGAAACAAGTATCATCCCATATGATCCCAAGTTTCTCTCCGGTTCACCTCCGAGGGAGTTCCCCCCTAGACATGCAGAATGTGCCTAAGTGTAGGAACCTCCTGTCCGAGAAGCCGGACACACCCGGGGGGTAGCATTGGATATAGAACCATCTAAAATCACTTTTGTGCATGCCATGTGGACACACACAAGTTTTGGGGCCATTCCCTAGATCCGATGCTCGATTTCTGACGAAACCCTAGTTCTGTTGACCGCGCGGTCTACCCCTTCGATCGCATCCCATCGGGGTCCTCCGGTGGGCATATGCCTCCATTTGAGCTTGGTTAGGTCATAGGTACATGTGGAAACAAGTATCATCCCATATGATCCCAAGTTTCTCTCCGGTTCACCTCCGAGGGAGTTCCCCCCTAGACATGCAGAATGTGCCTAAGTGTAGGAACCTCCTGTCCGAGAAGCCGGACACACCCGGGGGGTAGCATTGGATATAGAACCATCGCAAATCACTTTTGTGCAAGCCATGTGGACACACACAAGTTTTGGGGCCATTCCCTAGATCCGATGCTCGATTTCTGACGAAACCCTAGTTGTGTTGACCGCGCGGTCTACCCCATCGACTGCATCCCATCGAGGGTCCCCTGGTGGGCATATGCCTCCATTTGAGCTTGGTTAGGTCATAGGTACATATGGAAACAAGTATCATCCCATATGATCCCAAGTTTCTCTCCGGTTCACCTCCGAGGGAGTTCCCCCCTAGACATGCAGAATCTGCCTAAGTGTAGGAACCCCCTGTCCGAGAAGCCGGACACACCCGGGGGGTAGCATTGGATATAGAACCATCTAAAATAACTTTTGTGCATTCCATGTGGACACACACAATTTTTGGGGCCATTCCCTAGATCTGATGCTCGATTTCTGATGAAACCCTAGTTGTGTTGACCGCACGGTCTACCCCTTTGACTGCATCCCATCGGGTGTCCCCCGGTGGGCATATGCCTCCATTTGAGCTTGGTTAGGTCATAGGTACATGTGGAAACAAGTATCATCCCATATGATCCCAAGTTTCTCTCCGGTTCACCTCCGAGGGAGTTCCCCCCTAGACATGCAGAATCTGCCTAAGTGTAGGAACCCCCTGTCCGAGAAGCCAGACACACCCGGGGGGTAGCATTGGATATAGAACCATCTAAAATCACTTTTGTGCATTCAATGTGGACACACACAAGTTTTGGGGCCATTCCCTAGATCCGATGCTCGATTTCTGATGAAACCCTAGTTGTGTTGACCGCGCGGTCTACCCCTTTGATCGCATCCCATCGGGGTCCCCCGGTGGGCATATGCCTCCATTTGAGCTTGGTTAGGTCATAGGTACATGTGGAATCAAGTATCATCCCATATGATCCCAAGTTTCTCTCTGGTTCACCTCCGAGGGAGTTCCCCCTTAGACATGCAGAATCTGCCTAAGTGTAGGAACCCCCTGTCCGAGAAGCCGGACACACCCGGGGGGTAGCATTGGATATAGAACCATCTCAAATCACTTTTGTGCATGCCATGTGGACACACACAAGTTTTGGGCCATTCCCTAGATCCGATGCTCGATTTCTGACGAAACCCTAGTTGTGTTGACCGCGCGGTCTACCCCTTCGACTGCATCCCATCGGGGGACCCCCGGTGGGCATATGCCTCCATTTGAGATTGGTTAGGTCATAGGTACATGTGGAAACAAGTATCATCCCATATGATCCCAAGTTTCTCTCCGGTTCACCTCCAAGGGAGTCCCCCCTAGACATGCAGAATCTGCCTAAGTGTAGGAACCCCCTGTCCGAGAAGACGGACACACCCGGGGGGTAGCATTGGATATAGAACCATCTCAAATCACTTTTGTGCATTCCATGTGGACACACACAAGTTTTGGGGCCATTCCCTAGATCCGATGCTCGATTTCTGACAAAACCCTAGTTGTGTTGACCGCGCGGTCTACCTCTTTGACTGCATCCCATCGATGGTCCCCCGGTGGGCATATGCCTCCATTTGAGCTTGGTTAGGTCATAGGTACATGTGGAAACAAGTATCATCCCATATGATCCCAAGTTTCTCTCCGGTTCACCTCCGAGGGAGTTCCCCCCTAGACATGCAGAATCTGCCTAAGTGTAGGAACCCCCTGTCCGAGAAGCCGGACACACCCGGGGGTAGCATTGGATATAGAACCATCTCAAATCACTTTTGTGCATGCCATGTGGACACACACAAGTTTTGGGGCCATTCCCTAGATCCGATGCTCGATTTCTGACGAAACCCTAGTTGTGTTGACCGTGCGGTCTACCCCTTTGACTGCATCCCATCGGGGGTCCCCCGGTGGGCATATGCCTCCATTTCAGCTTGGTTAGGTCATAGGTACATGTGGAAACAAGTATCGTCTCATATGATCCCAAGTTTCTCTCCGGTTCACCTCCGAGGGAGTTCCCCCCTAGACATGCAGAATCTGCCTAAGTGTAGGAACCCCCTGTCCGAGAAGCCGGACACACCCGGGGGGTAGCATTGGATATAGAACCATCTCAAATCACTTTTGTGCATGCCATGTGGACACACACAAGTTTTGGGGCCATTACCTAGATCCGATGCTCGATTTTTGACGAAACCCTAGTTGTGTTGACCGCGCCGTCTACCCCTTTGACTGCATCCCATCGGGGGGGGGCGGTGGGCATATGCCTCCATTTGAGCTTGGTTAGGTCATAGGTACATGTGGAAACAAGTATCATCCCATATGACCCAAAGGTTCTCTCCGGTTCACCTCCGAGGGAGCTCCCCCCTAGACATGCAGAATCTGCCTAAGTGTAGGAACCCCCTGTCCGAGAAGCCGGACACACCCGGGGGGTAGCATTGGATATAGAACCATCTCAAATCACTTTTGTGCATTCCATGTGGACACACACAAGTTTTGGGGCCATTCCCTAGATCCGATGCTCGATTTCTGACGAAACCCTTGTTGGGTTGACCGCGCGGTCTACCCCTTTGACAGCATCCCATCGGGGGTCCCCCGGTGGGCATATGCCTCCATTTGAGCTTGGTTAGGTCATAGGTACATGTGGTAACAAGGATCATCCCATATGATCTCAAGTTTCTCTCCGGTTCACCTCCGAGGGAGTTCCCCCCTATACATGCAGAATCTGCCTAAGTGTAGAACCCCATGTCCGAGAAGCCGGACACACCTGGGGGTAGTATTGGATACAAAACCTTATCAAATCACTTTTGTGCATGCCATGTGGACACACACAAGTTTTGGGGCCATTCCCTAGATCCGATGCTCGATTTCTGACGAAACCCTAGTTCTGTTGACCGCGCCTTCTACCCCTTTGACTGCATCCCATCGGGGGTCCCCCGGTGGGCATATGCCTCCATTTGCGCTTGGTTAGGTCATAGGTACATGTGGTAACAAGGATCATCCCATATGACCCCAAGGTTCTCTCCGGTTCACCTCCGAGGGAGCTCCCCTGAGACTGCATCCCTTTCGTGCTACTTCTCTCCTGCCCTTTTTTTCCCGCCCACCCTTTCCCGCCGCTTCTCTCCCGCCCTTTTTTTCCCGCCCACCCTTTCCCGCTCCTTCTCTCCCGCCTTTTTTTTCCCGCCATGATTTCCCGCCAAGTTTTCTCGCCCACCCTTTCCCGCCCATTCTCTCCCGCCAAGTTTTCCCGCCGTTTCAGCCCCTCGTCGGCCTATATATAGCCATGTCTTCTCCACTAACAACACCAGCAACATTTCTCCCCTCATCACTTCTCTCATCCAACAACACCACAAAATCCTCTGAGCTGAGCTACCGCTGAGATGGCTCCTCGTCGCCGTAGCAATACGGGCTTCATCGGCGTTCGCATGTGGCCTGCGGGACATTTCGCGGCTGAAATCACCGCCGGTGGTACGCGTGTGTGGCTCGGCACCTTCTACACGAAGGAGGCTGCTGCCCGCGCATACGACGTTGCGGCTTGGAGGTTTGGCCGGCCGCGCCACGAAATGAACTTCCCGGAGGTCAGGTCTCTGACGGAAGCTCAGAGTCTCTCTACTGAGCCACTAGTTCGCTCACAGGGTGAAGCGCGGTGGTACAGGTCTGGCCAGCGGTGGACAGTTCATGGCACAGTGGCGCAGAAACCATCCCGGAGCCGTCGAGGCAGAGCATGCATTCTGGAAGGACAAGCAGATGTACATGAGAGAGAGGAGGGCGGGAAAGCGGCAGAGGAAGGCCGAGGTTGAAGCAGAGTACGCCAAAGGAGAGGCGTCGACATGGGGGGAGGATGATGAACGGTGGTCCTGGAACCTCACAACCACCGCTTCAGAGGACACCCCCAGCGAGGACGAAGATTTTGACTTCTGATTAATATGTGTGTGTGTCGAGTCCGTGTGTCTAGCGGGTCATGCGTCGACCCAGTGTTAAGTGCTTTGTTCGTGTGTGGGTGTAGTTCTTTCAATGTTTTCGTTTGTGTGTGGGTCTAGTTCTTTAAGTGTTTTGGTTCCTGTGTCGGTGTAGTTCTTTAAGTGTTTTGGTTCCTGTGTGTGGGTGTAGTTCTTTAAGTGTTTCGGTTAGTGTGTGGGTCTAGTTCTTTAAGCGCTTTGGTATGTGTGTGGGTCTAGTTATTTAAGTGTTTTGTATCGTGTCTGGGTCTTAAGTTCTTAAATGTATCACTTTTGTGCATGCCATGTGTACACACACAAGTTTTGGGGTCATTCACCCCCTCCGAGGCTCGATTTCTGGCGAAACCCTAGTTCTGTTGACCGCGCGGTCTACCCCTTTGACTGCATCCCATCGGGGTCCCCCGGTGGGCATATGCCTCCATTTGAGCTTGGTTAGGTCATAGGTACATGTGGTAACAAGGATCATCCCATATGATCTCAAGTTTCTCACCGGTTCACCTCCGAGGGAGTTCCCCCCTATACATCCAGAATCTGCCTAAGTGTAGAACCCCATGTCCGAGAAGCCGGACACACCTGGGGGGTAGTATTGGATACAAAACCTTATCAAATCACTTTTGTGCATGCCATGTGGACACACACAAGTTTTGGGGCCATTCCGTAGATCCGATGCTCGATTACTGACGAAACCCTAGTTTTGTTGACCGCGCGGTCTACCCCTTTGACTGCATCCCATCGGGGGTCCCCTGGTGGGCATATGCCTCCATTTGAGTTTGGTTAGGTCATAGGTACATGTGGTAACAAGGATCGTCCCATATGATCTCAAGGTTCTCTCCGGTTCACCTCCGAGGGAGTTCCCCCTATACATCCAGAATCTGCCTAAGTGTAGAACCCCATGTCCGAGAAGCCGGACACACCTGGGGTAGCATTGGATATAAAACCATCTCAAATCACTCTCCGATCCTCGATTTCTGAGAAAACCCTAGACCGGGGTCCCGGCGGGGGATCTATACCGCCCTTATACATATATATTGGTTTCCCGCAAAGGGGTTCGCCAACATAGCAGTGAGAAAGAAATAAACAAAAAATGATTGGTATTAATAATTATATGGGTAATAATTATCTCTTTGATGCAAAAAAAATGGGAAAATAAAAAAATGTGCATAATTGGCTGTGCCGACGGCCGTGGTTGTGCCGTGGTTCAGCGTCGGCACAGCAGAAGGGGGACCCAACAGTCAGTCCTTGTGCCGACAGCCGCCGTTGCGCCGTGGGCTACCGTCGGCATAGTGTAGACGGAGCCGTGACAGTCTAACGGCTGGGCCCGCCTGTCAGCGCATGTACCGACGGTCGTCGCTGTGCCGACGGTGACCTTCGGGCGCCAACTTCCTGTGCCGACGATCCGGTTTGCGCCGACGGTGACCGTCGGTGTAGCCAGCAGTGTGCCGACGGCCGACGTGCGCCGACGGTCAGCTCCGTCGCCGGTCGACGAGGGCCTCTGTGCCAACGGCCCCGACATTTGGTCTTCGCCACACGCCGTCTCTCCCGTAGTGAAGACAATCACATAGCTTCAGCCATCGTGTCGTACCATGATACGCAGATCATATATTACATTTCATAGCATCTCATACAATCATATTGAAATCTTGAAATTATACCACATTACACGCACTTTCTGCAAAAGGAGAGTTAGACGATTCCAGACGCTCTATTGCAAGTTTTACCCAAGTTGACCAATTTTATTAGACAACTTCTACAACACTATTATCAAGTGTTGATTGATATTTCATATGCATCCTCTTTGCCACACCATGAAGCAACCAATCAACTATATAGCTCGTCTTTGATTAGACAACCAGCGTACTCAGGAGCAACATAGAAGGAACGTGTCAGAAAATTGTAACAAATCGTGTCATACGACGGGAGTTTGGCAAGATGCATACTAGTGAGAAGCAACAAAAGATAATACTACCAGCACACATGTGCTTGATACATAAAAATAAAGCAACTAAATATAGATATGCTCTCATACCACTGAAGGGGATTGTGCATGTATTTAAAAAAATTACAGCTACACGAACACCCAAGATCTTTTCTATGTAGTTGTAGTAACGAGATTCGGTCGATATCAACTCACCGAATAAAGCGGAAGAACTCGATGAAGATGATGCTTCGGGTGATCCCCGCAGGTAGGAAAACAGTCCGAGTCGCAAGGATATCTCATCCTTGCTCCAAGAATTGAGCGGATGATTCCTCCGGAATAGTTCACGCTTCCAGAGGTATAATCCACGAGGGTTTCCCTATGCAGGGATAAGCTATCATGGAGAGAGTGGTTCAGCCTTTCGGCATATGTGGATAGGGACAGATACAAACGACCAACCAAAGAGGCAGGAGAAAACTCCAAGAGAAAATTGCACACCAATTATGGTGGGGAGGCACCTCTATTTGTAGGTGGAAGATGGGCCCATCAACTTGGGGAGGGGGTTGGCTGCTTCCCTCCCTAGGTCGGTTTGGCCAGGGGTGGGCTGGCTCACCCTAACCCTAAAGCCCATCCTCCGGAAGGGGGGCAAGGAAAAGGGGAGGCGTCATGGGCCCTTGGGGCCTGACCGACCCCTTGAGGATCTTGGTGGCATGGCCATCCACCTTCCCCATCTCCTTCTCTAAAACTCTCCTCTCTCTTATTTCGATGACCTTCAGACAATCCAGACTTCACCAGAATGAGATTACCCCTATATGAATTATCATTGGAATGATTCTGAGAACAATTCTATATATATGGAATCACGAACACTTTTGATGTTACCCCGAATCACTTACGACAAGCTCGAAGCGACTCCAGAAGTTTCTCTCTTAGTCATAAATTCTTCGAAACAATTCCAGATGCTGCCAAAATAATTCCGAACATCTTCTCCCAACCACATACCATAAAAATAATTCTCACGATAGATTGTACAACCTTAAACGTGTGACCCAACCGGTTCGCAGTCTTGAGTTCGAACACCTTCGAATCAATAACCAATGTTGGGATCTGGACATCCACGTTGGCTCCTTTGCATACTTGATGTTTGGAACTGGGAAGAACCTTCCATGTTGTTCATTGTCGGTCCCTTTGTTACATGACATGTTGATAACCCGGAGGCGAGACTTTGGTGTACCCGTGGTAAACTCTTTGATCACTATACATGTTATCCTCGATCCGGCATCAATGCTCCTCTTCTCATTTGGTGTATATTGATGATGTTCTGTGATCACTATCACAATGTGTCTGCGCATACATGTTACTTGACATCACAATACCAAGTGGGCCAGTTCATATCTCTCCTTTGTCAGGAGGAACAAATCCCAGTCTTGAATTATTAAGCTTCTTGTATCTTGAGATATACATGAGCCTTAATCTTTCCAACACGTAGGGTTAGCTGGTGAGGGCTAATAAGATCGAAGCATACACTCTGATATAAGTTACTGTAATATTCTCGTGGTCACCAAACAATCCACCCTCACTGTTGTTAGCAAGGCAATGCTCGTGATCGGAAAAGCTATATCATCTCACAACAAATGAGCTAGTTTTATCAAAGGCATAACTAGGAACAATTTTTTCTTATTTATCTCTCTATACCTGCTAGTGAGATTTCTTTGAATTTCATATTCAAAGAACACCACAGTTATAGCATAAAAGATAAAATTAACAATAAATATAGAGTTATAGATAATAAATTGCTCTTGTTATTATTGCCTCTAGGGCATAACTTCTTCAGGCAACGCTTCTCAAGGTGACCTAGGTGCACCAAGCGCTGTATCGGCCCCTAATTGGCAGCTTGATCTTTTCTGGTTTGTTCTCTGCTAAGGGTGAGCTTCTCTAATGTTGGTGGTACGTCACTCTTCGTGCCAGGCCGAGAGGCAGGGGTCCCTCTTCGGTCATGGAAGAGAACGACCAGACCATGACTTGCCTCTTTTGGTGCAGACGGTGTTGTTTCTCTTCAGTTTAGGGTTTAGAACTCCTTTCTCTGGTCCCTCATGCTTCCTTCGTGTTAGAGGCCAACACTAACTCCAGCGGGTCATTTTTATGTTTTTTGTTCGTCTAAGTACCAAAAACCAGCCGTTTCAGGTTTTATTAATTTAAAGCCCGGCGTTTCAACGTCTTTCATCTAAAAAAAATTATAGTCACGGAGAGGAAATAAACATAAGTCAAACGCATAGGTGTATGCAATGCACGTATCACAAAGGAATTACAAATGTCTTGATCAAAGTATCAAGATCTAAATTTGTTGGGATAGTAGTTCTAGTTGGTTTTTCTGCAGTTCTTCCTGATCTCGAAACGAGTGCCCTCGGCGGGGAGCTCGCTGAGCTTGGCCATGGCCTTGCCGAATTGGAGGTACCACTTTTTGGCGTCGGCCTTGAACGTCTCCATGCCACCCTCGCCGGTGGTGTCGTTGCGTAGCTCCCAGTCGGACCTGAAGAGCACCGCGTTCTGGAGGTTGGCGTGGTAGTAGCTATTGTCCAGCACCCCCCTCGCCGCCTTGGACGTATCCACCCCTGTGTCGTCGTAGTCGGACGCGTTCCGAAAGGCGAACTCCTTGTCGCGAATGTTGTTCGGCTCGATCGGGTCCGGCACCGTCGCCGTCGTCTTGGCCTCTACGTCGGCAACGAGCGCCGTCTGGTACTTGGCGCTGATGGGGGTGATGTCATCGTCAAGGCGGTCCTCGAAGGACGAGCGGTGGGCGACGCCGACGGCGTGCGCTCCAGAGAGAACGACGAGCTCCCTCACGGTGAAATTCTTGGATGCGAAGTTAGCCTTGAGCTGCGGGAACCGCAGGGTTGATGGCGGGAGGACCGCGTCTGCAGCGGCGGCAGAGGAGCTGACGCCGTCCATGCGGCCCGTCTTCACGGAGTAGGCGATCTTGCCGCGGCTGACGACGAAGGTCGCGTGGCGCGCGGCCAGGACGACGATGTCGGCGCAGGAGACGTCCTCGCCGACCTCGCCCTTGATCTCGTCGATCACGTCAAAGCCGTCGAGGCCGATGTTGTTCTTGGCCTTCTTCTCCGTCTTGCTGCCGTCCAAGAGCACGGACGCGTCGCAGCCCTGCACGTACCATTATTCAGTATATTTCAGGCTAATACTGGAGATTAATCAGGTGAGAATGGCTTGATTAATCACGCACGTTGACCCAGCAGTCGTGGAAGAGCAGCCGGATGAGGGCGGGGCCGACGCCGGGCTTGTCCTGGATGGCCTTGGCCACTATCTTGTTAACCTTGTCCACAACGGCGTCCTTCTTGCCATGGCCGCCGCCCCCGCGGCCACCATGGACAGTTACAGGCTGCCCGGCGAAGAACGCGAGCCCCAGGCAGAAAGAGAATACGATGGCGCGCGCGCTGAGCTTCATCACAATTGTCGATGGATCTCGAGATAAATTACTAAGATGGATTGTTGCGTGTGTACCAGTGAGCATGAGAGGAGTGGTATATATAGTACGTGCACCATGACGAACATGCAAGCTGCGCTGGAGATATCGATGGGCTTCATTTGCTTGCATGCACCCACGCAATTGTTTGTGCTGGTGCGGCATCAGACTGAAGCATTTGGCACACGCGTGCGTATCAATTTGGAATTTGGATATAAATAGTAATACTACTAGAGATTCCAAAAATGCAGGCCGCCAAGCGAACAATGTATATCCGCATTGTGTGCAGCACAGCAACATGTAGCTTATCTTAATGCTTGGATAATCAGCTGGAGCGCGTGGTGTCAACTATCAACGGACGCGTATGCAGGTTGCCAGGAATTTGCTTATATCTACAAGACATGTCAACTTGTTTTGCTTTTTTTTGTTGGGAAAAGGGGTTATATTACCGAGAAACCACAAATGTAGCCTGAGCTATGTGTAGCTTGTTTTTTGAACAAAAAAACCTAAGACTACATTTTAAAGTTTTTAAAATATCAGAAATTAAATCTGTAGGTAGAAAATATTGTGTCTACCAACTTGAAAATTTTCAATTTGAAATACCAAATATTCGGAATTGTGCAAAAATAACAAAATCTGACATCTCTAGTAGTGAAGAGTGTAGAATTTTAAGATTTTGTCATTTTTGTGCAACCCCCAATATAAGGTACATCGAATTTAAATTTCAGACATTCTTAGAACATAACATTGTCACAAATTTTCAGATTTTTTTAAAAAAATTTAAAATGTTAATTTTGAATTTTGAAGAAAAAACTACATGTAGCTATGGTTACAAAAATCCACTCCCAATTATATTACTCCTACTCAAGAAGTGGCACTACAATTCCCAAGGATACCATCCACGATCTCATAAGGAGTTAATTCCAAGAGCATCTCCAATAGAGTACATAAAGTTTGGCAATTCGACAGTGATTATATCACATACTTCGGTCCCTGACTCGCTCCCCTGCCCACCTAACTCCCCGGTGGCGGGCGAATCCTTAGACCACTTCTCCTCCAAACTTCCTTGCCCCATTCTCCACTGCCATCGTAGCCGGCGTGGGCCGCCGGGCCCGTGCGGTGCCGACGGCGAATGGGGTTGAATTTTTCGTGGCGCGGGGCTACTCGATGACGACGGTGCAGCTCGGTCAATGGTGGTATGGCTGGGTGGTGCGAGACCTGCGAGCCAGGTGGTACGAGCCGCGGCGGCATGCTCAGGAGGGACGCTAGCGGCAGTCGCTTGACCCAGATCTAGGCCCTTTGGGCCCCATTAGGGCTAGAGCGGGTCGTCTGCCCCTCGCGCGACGATAGTGCTACCTGGAGCGGAGGAGGTGCGTCGGCAATGGTTCGGTGGTGGCGGCGCTGTCAGTCGGCCTGCTACAGCATGGTGACAGAACTTTGCGGGTCAGTTTGGGCCCAGTGTGTCTTCGATGCCACATCTGGTTGGCTATCGCGAAGACATGGCAGGTAGTTCCCTCTCGTGTGGCTGCGGTGTTGCCACCCGTGACCGTGTTGTCTCCCTTTTCTTCTTCTAGGCCTTGCAACGGTGACGACATGGAGACAGTGAGGATGGCTCCTAGACCATGGTAGCGCGTGCTGGTGGGCGGTAGGTTGGGTGGCGCACTTCGGATCGTCCGGGGTGATGGATTAAACATGTCGGCTCGTCCGATGTCGACGCGGTGACGCCTGCAGGTGTTGTTGCTCCTTCCTAGAGGGCATCGGTGTACCCCCTTCCCACTTCCATCCGCGTACTGGGAGAAACCCTGGGACAAGTCCGGGCAGCAATGGCATCATCGCCGCTTTCCTTGTTGAAGGTGTTGCTTGGTATTTAGTGTTTTGGTGTGCTAGGAGCGTGGTCGGACTTCTCTGGAGGGCACAATGGTTGCGAGTCATCCTTGTTTTCGTTGATCTACTGGGGTTGGCATTTGTTTTTCTTTTTTTCTCTATTTTTTTCTTTTTGACTTGGTTGTGTTGTGGCCCCAACTTAGCCATTGTATTGTGTTGTTGCTATATTAATATTGCGGGGTGAAAGGCTATTTCGAAAAGGATAGTGATTATGGCTAGACAAACAAAAAAAAAGGTTTGGGTAGCCTTTTTTTGTGCTTTTTCAGCAGACCCAATATCATACACAAATTGGCATTAAACAAAATCTCCACATAAGATCCATGCACCTGTTGTTAGTGGGTAGGTTGTTCGCTTTTTCTTTTTTGAAGTGAAGTAGGATGTCGGGTTTGGTAAAGGCTTACTTGCATATCCTCGGCCGATTACAAAATCTTAGATGCCTTTTGTCATAGTTAAAACCTCATCGCAATGCAAAATGTCAGTTGTATTAATATTACAATTCATACTACCATGAATTATGGTGCTATTCTATGATTTAGCAGTAGGCTAAAAATAAGTTAATTCTTTGTCGACTAGGAATTATCAAAGGGTGTAGCTAATTCTTAGTCGACTGAGAATAGACTTAATCCTCATTCAAATCATGTTTTCTTAATCCTTTTTAGAAAATAATCAGTTGCAACCTCACTTGTAACTAAAAGTTCTTAGTTGCAATCTCAATTAAAAAATCTGATGGTTGTAACCCCATTTGTAACTGAAAATTCTTAGTTGCAACCCCACATAGAACTGAAAACAATCAGTTATAACTCTACTTGTAACTGGAAATTCTTAGTTACAACCCCACTTAATTCGCATAGACGCACAAATTTCCATTCAAATCTGATGGTTGTATAGACTTAATTCACGACCGGATACTAAATTGTTACATTGCCATGAGTTGCAACATGGGTTGTGTCTGAGATTTACTGGTTGCAACTAGGATTTTATTACATGTACATGGGTTGCAACTCGGAAAAAAAGTTCAGATTGCTTCATAATTTTTTTTTATCTCCATGCTGCAACTAAGGCTCAATGACATCACCTATTTTTCCATCTGGGATTACTCCCCATTCCATTAATTGCAAAACTGAAATACAAGTTTCAAACAACAATTAGAGATGAAACTTGAAAGATAATAGAACATAAGAAAAATGATTGGTAGGTGATGCGTGTAGTTGACACGTCCGTTGGGAACCCCAAGAGGAAGGTGTGATGCGCACAGCGGCAAGTTTCCCTCAGTAAGAAACCAAGGTTTAATCGAACCAGTAGGAGTCAAGAAGCACGTTGAAGGTTGATGGCGGCGGGATGTAGTGCGGCGCAACACCAGAGATTCCGGCGCCAACGTGGAACCTGCACAACACAACCAAAGTACTTTGCCCCAACGAAACAGTGAGGTTGTCAATCTCACCGGCTTGCTGTAACAAAGGATTAACCGTATTGTGTGGAAGATGATTGTTTGCAGAGAAAACAGTAAAACAAGTATTGCAGCAGATTTGTATTTCAGTATTAAAAGAATGGACCGGGGTCCATAGTTCACTAGAGGTGTCTCTCCCATAAGATAAAAGCATGTTGGGTGAACAAATTACAGTCGGGCAATTGACAAATAGAGAGGGCATAACAATGCACATACATGACATGATAAGTATAGTGAGATTTAATTGGGCATTACGACAAAGTACATAGACCGCCATCCAACTGCATCTATGCCTAAAAAGTCCACCTTCAGGTTATCATCCGAACCCCTCCGGTATTAAGTTGCAAAGCAACAGGACAATTGCATTAAGTATGGTGCGTAATGTAATCAACAACTACATCCTCGGACATAGCGCCAATGTTTTATCCCTAGTGGCAACAGCACAACACAACCTTAGAACTTTACGTCACCGTCCCGGTGTCAATGCAGGCATGAACCCACTATCGAGCATAAGTACTCCCTCTTGGAGTTAAAAGTAAAAACTTGGCCAGAGCCTCTACTAGAAACGGAGAGCATGCAAGATCATAAACAACACATGTATAATAACTTGATAATTAACATGACATGGTATTCTCTATCCATCGGATCCCGACAAACACAACATATAGAATTACGGATAGATGATCTTGATCATGTTAGGCAGCTCACAAGATCCAACAATGAAGCACAATGAGGAGAAGACAACCATCTAGCTACTGCTATGGACCCATAGTCCAGGGGTGAACTACTCACTCATCACTCCGGAGGCGACCATGGCGGTGTAGAGTCCTCCGGGAGATGAATCCCCTCTCCGGCAGGGTGCCGGAGGAGATCTCCAGAATCCCCGAGATGGGATCGGCGGCGGCGGCGTCTCTGGAAGGTTTTCCGTATCGTGGTTTTTCGCATCAGGGGTTTCGCGACGGAGGCTTTAAGTAGGCGGAAGGGCGGAGTCGGGGGCCAGACGAGGGGCCCACACCACAGGGCGGCGCGGGCCCCCCCTTGGCCGCGCCGCCATGTGGTTTGGCCACCTCGTGGCCCCACTTCGTATGTTCTTCGGTCTTCTGGAAGCTCCGTGGAAAAATAGGCCTCTGGGTCTTCGTTTCGTCCAATTCCGAGAATATTTTGTTACTAGGATTTCTGAAACCAAAAACAGCAGAAAACGAGAACCGGCACTTCGGCATCTTGTTAATAGGTTAGTTCCAGAAAATGCACGAATATGACATAAAGTGTGCATAAAACATGTAGGTATCATCAATAATATGGCATAGAACATAAGAAATTATCGATACGTCGGAGACGTATCAAGCATCCCTAAGCTTAGTTCTGCTCGTCCCGAGCAGGTAAAACGATAACAAAGATAATTTCTGAAGTGATATGCCATCATAACCTTGATCATACTATTTGTAAACATATGTAGTGGATGCAGCGATCAAAACAATGGTGATGACATGAGTAAACAGGTGAATCATATAGCAAAGACTTTTCATGAATAGTACTTCAAGACAAGTATTAATAAGTCTTGCATAAGAGTTAACTCATAAAGCAATAAATCAAAGTAAAGGCATTGAAGCAACACAAAGGAAGATTAAGTTTCAGCGGTTGCTTTCAACTTGTAACATGTATATCTCATGGATAATTGTCAACATAGAGTAATATAACAAGTACAATATGCAAGTATGTAGGAATCAATGCACGATTCACACAAGTGTTTGCTTCTTGAGGTGGAGAAAAATAGGTGAACTGACTCGACATAAAAGTAAAAAGAATGGTCCTTCAAAGAGGAAAGCATCGATTGCTATATTTGTGCTAGAGCTTTTATTTTGAAAACATGAAACAATTTTGTCAACGGTAGTAATAAAGCATATGAGTTATGTACATTATATCTTACAAGTTGCAAGTCTCATGCATAGTATACTAATAGTGCCCGCACCTTGTCCTAATTAACTTGGACTACCGGATCTTTGCAATGCACATGTTTTGACCAAGTGTCACAATGGGGTACCTCCATGTCGCCTGTACAAAGGTCTAAGGAGAAAGCTCGCATTTTGGATTTCTCGCTTTTGATTATTCTCAACTTAGACATCCATACCGGGACAACATGGACAACAGTATAATGGACTCCTCTTTAATGCATAAGCATGTGGCAACAATTATTATTCTCATATGAGATTGAGGATATATGTCCAAACTGAAACTTCCACCATGAATCATGGCTTTAGTTAGCGGCCCAAAGTTCTTCTCTAACAATATGCATGCTCCAACCATAAAGGTGGTAGATCTCTCTTGCTTCGGACAAGACGGACATGCATAGCAACTCACATGATATCCAACAAAGAATAGTTGATGGCGTCCCCGAAACATGGTTATCGCTCAACAAGCAACTTAATAAGAGATAAAGTGCATAAGTACATATTCAATACTACAATAGTTTTTAAGCTATTTGTCCCATGAGCTATATATTGCAAAGGTGAATGATGGAATTTTAAAGGTAGCACTCAAGCAATTTACTTTGGAATGGCGGATAAATACCATGTAGTAGGTAGGTATGGTGGACACAAATGGCATAGTGGTTGGCTCAAGGATTTGGGATGCATGAGAAGTATTCCCTCTCGATACAAGGTTTAGACTAGCAAGGCTATTTGAAACAAACACAAGGATGAACGGTACAGCAAAACTCACATAAAAGTCATATGGTAAACATTATAAGACTCCATACCGTCTTCCTTGTTGTTCAAAACTCAATACTAGATGTTATCTAGACTCTAGAGAAACCAAATATGCAAACCAAATTAGCAAGCCCTAAGTATTTCTTCATTAATGGGTGCAAAGTATATGATGCAAGAGCTTAAACATGAGCACAACAATTGCCAAGTATCAAATTATCCAAGACATTTTAGAGTTACTACATGTATCATTTTCCAATTCCAACCATATAACAAATTAACGAAGATGAAACTTCGCCATGAATACTATGAGTAGAGCCTAAGGACATACTTGTCCATATGCTACAGCGGAGCGTGTCTCTCTCCCACAAAGTGAATGCTAGGATCCATTTTATTCAAACAAAACAAAAAACAAAAACAAACCGACGCTCCAAGCAAAGTACATAAGATGTGGCCGAATAAAAATATAGTTTCAGGGGAGGAACCTGATAATGTTATCGATGAAGAAGGGGATGCCTTGGGCATCCCCAAGCTTAGACGCTTGAGTCTTCTTAATATATGCAGGGGTGAACCACCGGGGCATCCCCAAGCTTAGAGCTTTCACTCTCCTTGATCATATTGCATCATACTCCTCTCTTGACCCTTGAAAACTTCCTCCACACCAAACTCGAAACAACTCATTAGAGGGTTAGTGCATAATAAAAATTCACATGTTCAGAGGTGACACAATCATTCTTAACACTTCTGGACATTGCATAAAGCTACTGGACATTAGTGGATCAAAGAAATTCATCCAACATAGCAAAAGAGGCAATGCGAAATAAAAGACAGAATCTGTCAAAACAGAACAGTCCGTAAAGATGGATTTTATTAGGCCACCAGACTTGCTCAAACGAAAATGCTCAAATTGAATGAAAGTTGCGTACATATCTGAGGATCATGCTCGTAAATTGGCGTAATTTTCTGAGCTACCTACGAGGAGATAGACCCAGATTCGTGACGGCAAAGAAATCTGGAACTGCGCAGTAATCCAAATCTAGTACTTACTTTTCTATCAAAGACTTTACTTGGCACAACAAAACATAAAACTAAGATAAGGAGAGGTTGCTACAGTAGTAAACAACTTCCAAGACACAAATATAAAACAAAAATACTGGAGTAAAAACATGGGTTGTCTCCCATAAGCGATTTTCTTTAACGCCTTTCAGCTAGGCGCAGAAAGTGTATCTCAAGTATTATCGAAGGGTGGTGCACCTACAGCGGGGTTTGGAGTTTTCTCAACCATGCATAGTATATTAGATACATAAGTTTCAGCGTCTCCCTTTTCATTAGTCTTGGGCTTGCTACTCTCATCAAACAAATTTTCAGGAACAAGCCAAGCATAATTATGTTCTAGTGCATCATTCATAGCTAGGAGTTTACATGGTATTGGTGCTTTGATCTCCCCACCGTTATTAGCATTATTAGTGTACCTTATCCTATCCATATCCATTTTTTCAAGGAGACTAACAAAATTAGTATGAGAACCAAGCATATTAAATTTAGCGAAGACCTTTCTAGCTTCTCTTGCTAGACCACCAAATTCTCTAAGAAGGGTTTCTAAAACAAAATCTTTCTTTTCCCCCTCTTCCATATCACCAAGTGTAAGAAACATGTGTTGGATTATAGGATTTAGATTAACAAATTTAGTTTCCAACGAGCGAACTAAAGCAGCAGCAGCAATTTCATAAGTAGGAGCAAGTTCTACCAAGTGTCTATCTTCAAAATCTTCAACGGTACTAACATGGGTGAAAAATTCTTCTATATTGTTCCTCCCAATTATAGACCCTTGTCCTACCGGTATGTTCTTTGTGGTAAAATCAAAAGGAAACATGGTGAATCAAGTAAAGTAAATGCAAGTAAACTAATTTTTTTGTGTTTTTGATATAGCAAACAAGACAGCAAATAGAGTAAAGCTAGCAACTAATTTTTTTGTGTTTTGATATAAGTGCAGCAAACAAAGTAGTAAATAAAATAAAGCAAGACAAAAACAAAGTAAAGAGATTGAGAAGTGGAGACTCCCCTTGCAGCGTGTCTTGATCTCCCCGCAACGGCGCCAGAAATTTGCTTGATGCGTGTAGTTGACACGTCCGTTGGGAACCCCAAGAGGAAGGTGTGATGCGCACGGCGGCAAGTTTCCCTCAGTAAGAAACCAAGGTTTAATCGAACCAGTAGGAGTCAAGAAGCACGTTGAAGGTTGATGGCGGCGGGATGTAGTGCGGCGCAACACCGGAGATTCCGGCGCCAACGTGGAACCTGCACAACACAACCAAAGTACTTTGCCCCAACGAAACGAGTGAGGTTGTCAATCTCACCGGCTTGCTCGTAACAAAGGATTAACCGTATTGTGTGGAAGATGATTGTTTGCGAGAGAAAACAAGTAAAACAAGTATTGCGAGCAGATTTGTATTTCAAGTATTAAAAGAATGGACCGGGGTCCACAGTTCACTAGAGGTGTCTCTCCCATAAGATAAAAGCATGTTGGGTGAACAAATTACAGTCGGGCAATTGACAAATAGAGAGGGCATAACAATGCACATACATGACATGATAAGTATAGTGAGATTTAATTGGGCATTACGACAAAGTACATAGACCGCCATCCAACCGCATCTATGCCTAAAAGTCCACCTTCGAGGTTATCATCCGAACCCCTCCGGTATTAAGTTGCAAAGCAACGGACAATTGCATTAAGTATGGTGCGTAATGTAATCAACAACTACATCCCTCGGACATAGCGCCAATGTTTTATCCCTAGTGGCAACAAGCACAACACAACCTTAGAACTTTCGTCACATCGTCCTGTGTGTCAATGCAGGCATGAACCCACTATCGAGCATAAGTACTCCCTCTTGGAGTTAAAAGTAAAAACTTGGCCAGAGCCTCTACTAGAAACGGAGAGCATGCAAGATCATAAACAACACATGTATAATAACTTGATAATTAACATGACATGGTATTCTCTATCCATCGGATCCCGACAAACACAACATATAGAATTACGAGATAGATGATCTTGATCATGTTAGGCAGCTCACAAGATCCAACAATGAAGCACAATGAGGAGAAGACAACCATCTAGCTACCGCTATGGACCCATAGTCCAGGGGTGAACTACTCACTCATCACTCCGTGAGGCGACCATGGCGGTGTAGAGTCCTACGGGAGATGAATCCCCTCTCCGGCAGGGTGCCGGAGGAGATCTCCGAATCCCCCGAGATGGGATCGGCGGCGGCGGCGTCTCCGGAAGGTTTTCCGTATCGTGGTTTTTCGCATCGGGGTTTCGCGACGGAGGCTTTAAGTAGGCGGAAGGGCGAGTCGGGGGCCGGACGAGGGGCCCACACCACGGGCGGCGCGGCCCCCCTTGGCCGCGCCGCCATGTGGTTTGGCCACCTCGTGGCCCCACTTCGTATGTTCTTCGGTCTTCCGGAAGCTCCGTGGAAAAATAGGCCCCTGGGTCTTCGTTTCGTCCAATTCCGAGAATATTTACTAGGATTTCGAAACCAAAAACAGCGAAAACGAGAACTGGCACGTCGGCATCTTGTTAATAGGTTAGTTCTAGAAAATGCACGAATATGACATAAAGTGTGCATAAAACATGTAGGTATCATCAATAATATGGCATAGAACATAAGAAATTATCGATACGTCGGAGACGTATCAGTAGGATAACCGGATATACGACCTTCACATCAAAATCATACTATAGGGCAAAAGCCCACCCCTAAATACATCAAAGTCTTAACCAACATATCCAGAGAACAACAAATTAACCACCAAGGGATAGGTTAAAAAACAACAACCAAGACACTACATCAACCAAACCAAGAGCTCAGCCATCAGTGATCATCAAACACCCTGAGAACACAAGAGCAACCGTCGACGATATGGAAGAAGAACTCGCCATGCAGCTTGTCACCTCTGAAGATTTTACCATGAGATGTTGAACCCCGCCTTTGATATTGTACGCATCATCCACACCATAAAACCCTGCCAAATAACAAGAAATGATCACATAGAAAAATGGTTAGCACATGAGATCTCAGAACTTTCTTCTCAAAGGTGATCTGGTTTCTAACATTTCAAATACTGAAAAAATTGCACCTAGAAGCAACATATGATATGTCTTCCCATGTGGGGAAAAGGAATGTAACCAAACAATGCTTTGCAAAAGAGTTTCTGGACAAACAATAGCTTTGAACATAGATCCAAAATTCCCCCAAAGCACTCTTGCATGAGAGCATGTAAAGAAAAGGCGAGTAGGAGATTCATTTTGACCACAAGAAGAGCACAAAGGAGATCCATGCCAAAAAAAATCCCTTGTGAGAATAGCAACCCGAGACAATTAATTGCCACAAAAATTGTCTCAAGAGGGATTTTTTCTTACCAAATATTTTTTTTATGTGTCCTAACAATATCTCTGTCCAACAACTGATACACAAAGATAGAAAACCACTTTTTCACGGCAATGTTACAGGCAATACCATCAGACACATTAGGCTAGTCGATTTGCCTAGCATAGTTTTTGATATAGTCCCACTTTTCTTGCAACACAAGAAGTAATCTTCTTTGAAAAGGGGTAATAAAATTTCAGCTTAACACTTTCTCAAAAGTACAACCCTGAGCATGACACACATTAAACAATAATGGATAAGACACACATAGAGGTGCAGACTTCCTAGCTGTAACATTACCTTTTGTTTTATTCCTTAGATATTTAGCCTTAACAATTTGTTGCCAAATCCCATTTTGAGTGTATAATTTCCATCACTATTTACATAACAAATATTATATTTCCTCGGATCCTTCACAGCAATACCACCTTGTTTCTAGACCATCTCACATATGATATTTTCTCTTCCTTTTCTTACCAGCCCAAAAGAATCTTTATCTATGCTTATTCAACTTCTCAATACACGTTAGATTCACTAGGAACATAGACATAAAGTAAGAAGAGATACCATATAAGTAAGCATCTAGGCAAGTTAGCCTAGCACCAGATGTAGCCGCATCACAGATCCATGATTCTATTTTTTTCAAGAATTTAGCATCATGGAAATCCCAATCCATGTTATTCAAGTTTAAAAATGTCATAGGCACTCCCAAGTATTTCATTGGAAAAATTCCATCTTGAGAATTGAAGAGATGAGAATAAAACTTTGCTATATTATTATCACGACCAACAACAAATGGTTCACCTTTCAGAAAATTTATCTTTAAACCTAACATTAATTCAAACATATATGGCAAGAGTTTTAAGTTCTTACCTTTCTCACGATCAGAAGAGATACCCACATATCATATTGTCCATATTGTAAAATAGCTACTCAATTTTCCACAAAATCAAGAGTCGGAAAAAAAGAAAGCCTATCTCTTTGAGCATTTAAAACTATTTTAGTTCCAAAAATTCCAACCATATTAAACATGATAGAGGACATGGGATATCCTTGCCTCATACCCTTGGCACTTTGGAAATAATCGCCAATCTCATCATTGATATTAACACTAAAAATTCCATTATGCAAAATTTGCCTCACCCATAAATAGAAAACAGAGTAAAACCTCACACTTGAAAGCAATTAAGCAGAAAGACCCATTTACATCGTCGTAAGCTTTCTCAAAGTTGATCTTCAAGATAATGCCTACTACTTTCTTCTTGACATGCACATGATGCATAATCTCGTGAAATAAAAACGACACCCACTATGTTTCTATTTTTTATGAAAGCATTTTGTTGCGCACTTATTAATTTTGTGGCACACGTCTCCAATCTCAGAGTCATAGTCTTAGTAATGAACTTATAAATGCATCTAAGGAGTCGGATAGGTATAAATTGTTGAATTTTATTGGCCTCTGCGATTTTAGGAAGCAAAATGATATTGCCATAGTTTATCCGCTGCACATCCAAAGGATCAACATAAAAGCTATAAAAAAAGGTTCATAACATCAAAGTTGACAATATCCCAACAAGATTGATAAAATCTCAATTGGTGTTTGATACGTCTCCGACGTATCGATAATTTCTTATGTTACATGCCACATTATTGATGATATCTACATGTTTTATACACATTATATGTCATTATTATGCGTTTTCCAGAACTAACCTATTGACGAGATGCCGAAGGGCCAGTTCCTGTTTTCTGCTATTTTTGGTTTCAGAAATCCTAATAAGGAAATATTCTCGGAATCGGACGAAATCAACGCCCAGCATCCTATTTTTCCACGAAGCTTCCAGAACACCCGAGAGTCGCCAGAGGGGGGCCACAGGCCCACCAGATGATAGGCTGGCGCGGCCCGAGCCTTGGCCGCGCCGCCCTACTGTGACACCACCTCGTCGACCCTCCGACTCCGCCTCTTCGCCTATTTAAAGGTCCCTGACCTAAAACCTCGATACGAAAAAAGCCACGGTACGAGAAACCTTCCAGAGCCGCCGCCATCGCGAAGCCAAGATCTGGGGGACAGGAGTCTCTGTTCCGGCACGCCGCCGGGACGGGGAAGTGCCCCGGAAGGCTTCTCCATCGACACCACCGCCATCTTCATCAACGCTGCTGTCTCCCATGAGGAGGGAGTAGTTCTCCATCGAGGCTCGGGGCTGTACCGGTAGCTATGTGGTTCATCTCTCTCCTATGTACTTCAATACAATAATCTCATGAGCTGCCTTACATGATTGAGATTCATATGATGATGCTTGTAATCTAGATGTCATTATGCTAGTCAAGTGGATTTTACTTATGTGATCTCCGGAGACTCCTTGTCCCACGTGTGTAAAGGTGACGAGTGTGTGCACCGTGTGGGTCTCTTAGGCTATATTTCACAGAATACTTATTCACTGTTATGAATGGCATAGTGAAGTGCTTATTTATATCTCTTTATGATTGCAATGTGTTTTGTATCACAATTTATCCGTGTGCTACTCTAGTGATGTTATTAAAGTAGTTTATTCCTCCCGCACGGTGTAATGGTGACGAGTGTGTGCATCGTGTAGTACTTGGCGTAGGCTATGATTGTGATCTCTTGTAGATTATGAAGTTAACTATTGCTATGATAGTATTGATGTGATCTATTCCTCCTTTCGTAGTGTGAAGGTGACGAGTGTGCATGCTATGTTAGTACTTGGTTTGGTTATGTTGATCTGTCATGCACTCTAAGGTTACTTAAATATGAACATTGAATATTGTGGAGCTTGTTAACTCCGGCATTGAGGGTTCGTGTAATCCTACACTGTTAGTGGTGTTCATCATCCAACAAGAGGGTGTAGAGTCTAGCATCTATCTATTTATTCTGTTATGTGATCAATGTTGAGAGTGTCCACTAGTGAAAGTATGATCCCTAGGCCTTGTTCCTAAATACTGCTATCGCTGCTTGTTTACTGTTCTGTTGCATGTTTACTTCCTGCAATATTACTACCATCAACTGCA
Source organism: Lolium rigidum (assembly GCF_022539505.1). Classification (NCBI taxonomy): domain Eukaryota; kingdom Viridiplantae; phylum Streptophyta; class Magnoliopsida; order Poales; family Poaceae; genus Lolium; species Lolium rigidum. Next base: position 71,231,466 of record NC_061509.1, read on the forward strand.
CGCCAGCAAGCACTTTTCTGGCGCCGTACTACTGCTCATATTCATTCATACCACTTGTATTTCACTATCTCTTCGCCGAACTAGTGCACCTATTAGGTGTGTTGGGGACACAAGAGACTTCTTGCTTTGTGGTTGCGGGGTTGCATGAGAGGGATATCTTTGACCTCTTCCTCCCGAGTTCGATAAACCTTGGGTGATCCACTTAAGGGAAACTTGCTTGCTGTTCTACAAACCTCTGCTCTTGGAGGCCCAACACTGTCTACAAGAATAGAAGCACCCGTAGACATCAAGCTATTTTCTGGCGCCGTTGCCGGGGAGGAAAGGTAAAAGGCACTCATACTCCGGTCCCAGGTACTAAGTACTTTTCTGTTACCGTGGTGTGTTTGCTCGAAGCTATTTCCTTTAGATCCTGCAATTGCATCTTTTTGTTTCTTGTTTACACTAGTTTGGCATAATGGACAACAATGAGCTTCTTATTCTATTTCCTGATTTAAGACATGGATGGTTTGATGCGAAAATTAAAAAACCTATGGAACATATTAGTATGAACGCTTTGAACACCATTGTTGCTAATGATATGGAAAATTCTAAGCTTGGGGAAGCTGGCTTTGATGAGCATGATATTTTTAGTCCCCCAAGCATTGAGGAGAAAATTTACTTTGATGATACTTTGCCTCCTATTTATGATGATTATAATGATATTGGTCTTTTAGTACCGCCTTTTATGGAGGATAAATTTGATTATGATTACAATATGCCTCCTATATTTGATGATGAGAATAATAATGATAGCTACTTTGTTGAATTTGCTTCCACTACAACTAATAAAATTGATTATGCTTATGTGGAGAGTCATGATACTTTTATGCATGTGAATAAGAATGCTTTATGTGATACTTATATTGTTGAGTTTGTTCATGATGTCTCTGAAAATTATTATGAGAGAGGGAAATACGGTTGTAAAAAATTTCATGTTACTAAAATACCTCTCTATATGCTGAAATTTTTGAAGCTACACTGGTTTTATCTTCCTATGCTTGTTACTTTGCTCTTCATGAACTTGTTTGTTTACAAGATTCCTATGCATAGGAAGCATGTTAGGCTTAAATTTGTTTTGAATTTGCTTCTTGATGCTCTCTTTCGCTTCAACTCTTATTTCTTGGGAGAGCATCATTAAAATTGCTGAGCCTATCTTAATGGCTATAAAGAAAGAACTTCTTGGGAGATAACCCATGTGTTTATTTTGTTACAGTACTTTTATTTTGTATTTGAGTCTTGGAAGTTGTTACTACTGTAGCAACCTCTCCTTATCTTATTTTATTGCATTGTTGTGCCAAGTAAAGTCTTTGATAGTAGGGTTGATACTAGATTTGGATTACTGCGCACGTAAACAGATTTCTGCATCGTCACGAATCTGGGCCTAATTCTCTGTAGGTAACTCAGAAAATTATGCCAATTTACGTGAGTGATCCTCAGATATGTATGCAACTTTCATTCAATTTGAGCATTTTCATCTGAGCAAGTCCGGTGCCACTTTAAAATTCATCTTTACGGACTGTTCTGTTTTGACAGATTCTGCCTTTTATTTCGCATTGCTTCTTTTGCTGTGTTGGATGGATTTCTTTGTTCCATTAACTTTCAGAAGCTTTGTGCAATGTCCAGAAGTGTTAAGAATGATTGTGTCACCTCTGAACATGTGAAATTTTTATTATGCACTAACCCTCTAATGAGTTTGTTTCGAGTTTGGTGTGGAGGAAGTTTTCAAGGGTCAAGAGAGGAGGATGATATACTATGATCAAGAAGAGTGAAGAGTCTAAGCTTGGGGATGCCCCCGTGGTTCATCCCTACATATTTCAAGAAGACTCAAGCGTCTAACCTTGGGGATGCCTTGGGCATCCCCTTCTTCATCGACAACTTATCAGGTTTCTTCTCTTGAAACTATATTTTTATTCGGTCACATCTTATGTACTTTACTTGGAGCGTCTGTTTGTTTTTGTTTTGTTTGAATAAGTTCATCCTTGTGTGGGAGAGAGACACACTCCGCTGGTTCATATGAACACATGTGTTCTTAGGCTTTACTCATAGTATTCATGGCGAAGGTTGAATCTTCTTCGTTAAATTGTTATATGGTTGGAATCGGGAAATGCTACATGTAGTAATTCTAAAATGTCTTGGATAATGTGATACTTGGCAATTGTTGTGCTCATGTTTAAGCTCTTGCATCATATACTTTGCACCCATTAATGAAGAAATACATAGAGCTTGCTAAAATTTGGTTTGCATATTTGGTCTCTCTAAAGTCTAGATAATTTCTAGTATTGAGTTTTGAACAACAAGGAAGACGGTGTAGAGTCTTATAATGTTTACAATATGTCTTTTATGTGAGTTTTGCTGCACCGGTTCATCCTTGTGTTTGTTTCAAATAACCTTGCTAGCCTAAGCCTTGTATCGAGAGGGAATACTTCTCATGCATCCAAAATCCTTGAGCCAACCACTATGCCATTTGTGTCCACCATACCTACCTACTACATGGTATTTCCCCGCCATTCCAAAGTAAAATTGCTTGAGTGCTACCTTTAAAATTTCCATCATTCGCCTTTGCAATATATAGCTCATGGGACAAAATAGCCTTAAAAACTATTGTGGTATTGAATATGTACTTATGCACTTTATCTCTTATTAAGTTGCTTGTTGTGCGATAACCATGCTCCCGGGGACGCCATCAACTCTTTGTTGAATATCATGTGAGTTGCTATGCATGTTCGTCTTGTCCGAAGTAAGGGCGGTTTTCACAATCAAATGGTTTGAGTATGCATACTCGTTAGAGAAGAACATTGGGCCGCTAACTAAAGCCATGAATCATGGTGGAAGTTTCAGTTTGGACATAAAACCTCAATCTCTTATGAGAATATTAACTCGTTGAATGCTTAAGCATTAAAAGAGGAGTCCATTATCTCGTTGTCTATGTTGTCCCGGTATGGGTGTCTAAGTTGAAGAATGATCAAAAGCGAGAAATCCAATGCGAACTTTCTCCTTAGACCCTTGTACAGGCGGCATAGAGGTACCCCATTGTGACACTTGGTTGAAACATATGTTATGCAATGATGATCAGTGTTAACCCAAGCTAATTAGGACAAGGTGCGAGCACTATTAGTACACTATGCATGAGGCTTGCAACTTGTAAGATATAATTTACATGATACATATGCTTTATTACTACCGTTGACAAAATTGTTTCATGTTTTCAAAATAAAAGCTCTAGCACAAATATAGCAATCGATGCTTTCCTCTTTGAAGGACCTTTCTTTTACTTTTATGTTGAGTCAGTTCACCTATCTCTCTCCACCTCAAGAAGCAAACACTTGTGTGAACTGTGCATTGATTCCTACATACTTGCATATTGCACTTGTTATATTACTTTACATTGACAATATCCATGAGATATACATGTTATAAGTTGGAAGCAACCGCTGAAACTTAATCTTCCTTTGTGTTGCTTCAATACCTTTACTTTGATTTATTGCTTTATGAGTTAACTCTTATGCAAGACTTATTGATGCTTGTCTTGAAAGTACTATTCATGAAAAGTCTTTGCTTTATGATTCATTTGTTTACTCATGTCATTACCATTGTTTTGATCACTGCATTCATTACATATGCTTACAATAGTATGATCAAGGTTATGATGGCATGTCACACCAGAAATTATCTTTGTTATCGTTTACCTGCTCGGGACGAGCAGAACTAAGCTTGGGGATGCTGATACGTCTCCGACGTATCGATAATTTCTTATGTTACATGCCACATTATTGATGATATCTACATGTTTTATACACATTATATGTCATTATTATGCGTTTTCCGGAACTAACCTATTGACGAGATGCCGAAGGGCCGGTTCTCGTTTTCTGCTGTTTTTGGTTTCGAAATCCTAGTAAGGAAATATTCTCGGAATCGGACGAAATCAACGCCCAGCATCCTATTTTTCCACGAAGCTTCCGGAACACCCGAGAGTCGCTGGAGGGGGCCACGGGCCCACCGGATGATAGGCCGGCGCGGCCCGGGCCTTGGCCGCGCCGCCCTATCGTGACACCACCTCGTCGACCCTCCGACTCCGCCTCTTCGCCTATTTAAAGGTCCCCGACCTAAAACCTCGATACGAAAAAGCCACGGTACGAGAAACCTTCCGGAGCCGCCGCCATCGCGAAGCCAAGATCGCGGGGACAGGAGTCTCTGTTCCGGCACACCGCCGGGACGGGGAAGTGCCCCGGAAGGCTTCTCCATCGACACCACCGCCATCTTCATCAACGCTGCTATCTCCCATGAGGAGGAGTAGTTCTCCATCGAGGCTCGGGGCTGTACCGGTAGCTATGTGGTTCATCTCTCTCCTATGTACTTCAATACAATAATCTCATGAGCTGCCTTACATGATTGAGATTCATATGATGATGCTTGTAATCTAGATGTCATTATGCTAGTCAAGTGGATTTTACTTATGTGATCTCCGGAGACTCCTTGTCCCACGTGTGTAAAGGTGACGAGTGTGTGCACCGTGTGGGTCTCTTAGGCTATATTTCACAGAATACTTATTCACCGTTATGAATGGCATAGTGAAGTGCTTATTTATATCTCTTTATGATTGCAATGTGTTTTGTATCACAATTTATCTGTGTGCTACTCTAGTGATGTTATTAAAGTAGTTTATTCCTCACTGCAGGTGTAATGGTGACGAGTGTGTGCATCGTGTAGTACTTGGCGTAGGCTATGATTGTGATCTCTTGTAGATTATGAAGTTAACTATTGCTATGATAGTATTGATGTGATCTATTCCTCCTTTCGTAGTGTGAAGGTGACGAGTGTGCATGCTATGTTAGTACTTGGTTTGGTTATGTTGATCTGTCATGCACTCTAAGGTTACTTAAATATGAACATTGAATATTGTGGAGCTTGTTAACTCCGGCATTGAGGGTTCGTGTAATTCTACACAGTTAGTGGTGTTCATCATCCAACAAGAGGGTGTAGAGTCTAGCATCTATCTATTTATTCTGTTATGTGATCAATGTTGAGAGTGTCCACTAGTGAAAGTATGATCCCTAGGCCTTGTTCCTAAATCATCGCTATCGTTGCTTGTTCTACTGTTCGCTTGCATGTTTACTTCCTGCAATATTACTACCATCAATCGCACGCCAGCCAAGCACTTTTACGGCGCCGTACTACTCGCTCATATTCATTCATACCACTTGTATTTCACTATCTCTTCGCCGAACTAGTGCACCTATTAGGTGTGTTGGGGACACAAGAGACTTCTTGCTTTGTGGTTGCGGGGTTGCATGAGAGGGATATCTTTGACCTCTTCCTCCCCGAGTTCGATAAACCTTGGGTGATCCACTTAAGGGAAACTTGCTGCTGTTCTACAAACCTCTCGCTCTTGGAGGCCCAACACCGTCTACAAGAATAGAAGCACCCGTAGACATCGGTGTTTCATCAAGGCCTAGGGCTCGTTAACATTCATAGAGAAAAGTGAGTTTTTACTTCCTCAACCGGAAAAGGTCTATTCGAATGCTCATTATCATCCTAAATTTCATTCGCATTGTATAAAGAAGGAAAAATATTGAACAAGTTACAAGGATAAGGATTAAATAGATCCTTAAGATGGAGCATGCTTTAACGGAGTTTTCAATCCCCTCGGGTAAAACCCCTTGATCATCTATGAATGCGTTGTATTCTTACATTTCCCGCCATTAGCAATCTATTTAAATAGGAAGTATTTTGGTCTCCTTGCAATAGCCACCACCTTCCATGTGATGTCTGATGCGAGTAATCTTCCTCCTCAAAATTTGAATTATACAACTCCACTTTAATAGTATTTTTTACTCAAAAATCACGTGGCAATAAATCTGTACTTTCCGAAAACTCTCCAAGGATTCAAGTTCACATTGCAACTCATCTTTATTTTTCTTCATTTTTAAACCAATTGGACCCCATCCTTAAAAATAGTTCTTAAATCTCTTATCTTGATATTGATAATATCAATAGACTCACCTAATAGCCACATATCCCCCAACCTCATCCATTTTGGGCATGAAGTCCTCATGTTTCAACCAAAAAGTGTCAAATTTAAAACCTCTTTGCTTCTTAGGCAAAGAATTTCACCAGGCAGGCCAGACGAGGCAGGAAAACCCTATTTCCCGCCCATTAATGGGGCTTAATACGCTTCGCCCGTGCACTGATATAAATGGGTCGGCCCAAGTAACTCGTGCCTGACACTTTTTCTTTTCTATCGCCATTCCGGTCAACTTTTGTCCGGTTTTAACGGATTTTCTCGGTTTCGAGTTGGTTTCTTTGGTTTTCTTCAGGGTTCGCGGTTTTTCTCGTTTTGTGTTTTTTTGTCTTTTTCTCACTTCTCATTTCCGTTTCTTTTAAAAAATTGAAATTTGACCATTTTTTTTATTTCCGAACCTTTTTTAATTGAATATTTTTGAATATTTTTTTTAATTTAATTCTTATTCAAATTTAAAATTTACCTAGTTTCGAAATTTTCTCGGAATCCGAATTTGTTCAAATTCAAAATCCGAACAAATTTTTATTTCAGAATTTTTTTTAATTGAACATATTTTAAATTTGAAATTTTTGTTCAAATTCAATTTTTCTCAAATTCTAAATTTGTTCGGGATCTGAATTTGGTCAAATTAATTTTTCATTCAAGTTCGGATTTTGTTCATATTCAAAATTTGCTCGAGGGATCCGAATTTGTTCAAATTCATTTTTTGCTCAAGTTCGAAAAGCTAACTTGCGGATACAGGGGTTGGAACTCTAGTCTTTGGTATGGTGCGGCAAAGCAAAAACCATTGGGCTAGCAATCGGATCCGCAATAAACTAGAGAAAAATGTTACTATTAACATAATATGAAATGAGTTATTGGGCCGGCCCAAGAACTATGGAGCATGCGTGTGTGCCCTACAAACGTGCGCCAACAAGCGGTGAGTAGGGGGGCGCAGCTAACCATCACCCCTTAGCGATGGTTTATAACCATCACTAAGGGGAACCCGTTAATGGGCTCGGCCCATTAGTTCGAAAATTGAAATTTTCTCATATTCGAAAATTGCTTAGATTTCAAATTTACCGAGATTCGAAATTTGCTTAGATTTAAAAATAGCCTAGATTCGAAATTTGCTAAGATTTGAACTTTGCTAAAATTACTTTGAAAATTTGTTCGAATTTGAAATTTTCTTAACTTTAAATTTTGCACCACTTTAAAATTTGTTAAAAAAAGAAAAAAAACAAAAAAAAAACAAAAAAAATCGAAGAAAAACCGAAAGAAAACCGAAACCCAAAAAACCCAGGAAAAAACTTGACGAAAATCGGAAAAACCAAGGCCTACAGACTCCCTGTATGTTAATGGGCCGCGGCCCAAAAACTCCCCACAGGTGAAACCACGCGGGCGATGGTTGGTAACCATCAACAGCGGGTGATGAAAAGGAATTCCCTGAGTAGGGGGTCCCGACGGGCAAATCCTATACACCGACCAGGTCGGTGCCTACCAGGCACCGCACACCCTGGTCGGGTATTGGGCCTTGCCTATTTTCACCTTTTTCTTTTTTTCGTTTTCGTTTTTGTTTTCTATTTATGTTTATGTTTTATTTTATTTTCTTTTTCTGTTTTCTTTTTTTCTTTCCTTTTCTTTTCTGTTTGTTTTTATTTTTGTTCAAAATTGAAAAAGTTTAGATTTGAAAAGTTCAAATTTAAAATAGTTCAAATTCGAAAACGTTCAAATTTGAAAAGTGTTTAAAACGAGAATTGTTCAAAGCTAAAAATTGTTCGTATCCGAAAAATATTCATAATTGAAAAATGTTCAAATTTAAAATATGTTCACTTCCAAAAATGTTCAAATGTTGGAAAATTTGAATTTTTGAAAAAAAAATTCAATCTAAAAATGGTCAAATTTTGAAAAATGTTCAATCTAAAAAAATCAAAATTTGAAAAACAATATTCAAACATAAAAAAGTTCAAATCCAAAAATTGTTCAAAATCCAAATAATGTTTAAATTCGAAAAATGTTCAAATCCGAAAATTGTTCAAATTCGGAAATTGTTCATATAAAAAAGAAAAAACTCGAAAATAATGTGTTCCAATTTTTCAAAAATATACAAATTTAAAATCTTCATATTTTGGAAAATTTATATTATAAAAAATTTGTTTTTCCGAAAAAGTTTCACATTGGCATTTTAATTTTTTATAAAAGAAAAGAAAAGAAACAGCAGAAAAGGAGAAAAACAGGAAATAAACAAAAATAAGCGTGGCTGGGCCGGCTCAACAGGCACGGAGGGGGGGGGGGGCGGCACCTGGTGTGTACCAACCAGGGTGGTGTATAGTACCTCCCTCCCGACGGGGTAGTGCTTTACGCCCATTCTGAGCGACTGGGCTGCCTCCTGCAGTTTAGATAGGCCGTCAGGAAGTGAAAGCCTGCTGATAATCAGTATGAGAACCCAATACACCTGCGTCCAGCCTCTCCCAAATATTTTGGGCCGCCAGCCTAATCCAGCGCGACAGCACGTCATCCACCCGTTCCTCTTCCGCATCGAACGTAACGAACCACCAACCAACCAAAATCTGTATCACGTCTGTCTGCACCCGGGCCGTCCGTCCGTTCCATCCAAAACCCAAACCCCAACGCTCTCCCCAAGGCCGAGCAGAACAGATAGCATTACCTCGAACACATCGCCGCCGCCTTCTCCTCCCTCGATCCATGGCCACCGCCTCGCTCTCCACCCTCTCCTCCGCGGCGGCCGCCGGCGCCGGCAGGCGCTTCGTGCTCTCCTCCCCGTCGCTCTCCTTCGCCTCCCGCCGCCTCGCCGCCCCGTCCTACCACCTCCGCGCCGCCGCCGCTCCGGGGGCGAGGAGGTTCGCCGCGTCCGCGGCCTCGGCCGCCCCGGTCGTGGCCACCATCGCGGTCGGCGACAAGCTCCCCGACGCCACGCTCTCCTTCTTCGACCCGGCCGACGGCGAGCTGAAGACGGTGACGGTGGACGAGCTGACGGCGGGGAAGAAGGCCGTGCTCTTCGCCGTCCCCGGCGCCTTCACCCCGACCTGCTCCCAGAAGCACCTCCCCGGGTTCGTCGAGAAGGCCGGCGAGCTCCGCGCCAAGGGCGTCGACACCGTGGCCTGCGTGTCCGTGAACGACGCCTTCGTCATGAAGGCGTGGAAGGAGAGCCTCGGCCTCGGCGACGACGTGCTGCTCCTCTCCGACGGCAACCTCGAGCTCACCCGCGCGCTCGGCGTCGAGATGGACCTCTCCGACAAGCCCATGGGCCTCGGCGTCCGCTCCCGCCGCTACGCGCTCCTCGCCGACGACGGCGTCGTCAAGGTGCTCAACCTCGAGGAGGGCGGCGCATTCACCACCAGCAGCGCAGAGGACATGCTCAACGCCCTCTGAGCGGTTCCTGATGGAGCACCTTCTTCTGCTCTGAAACAACGTCTTGTCTAGCAGTGAGTAATAATTCCATGAACTCTGGCTCGTGGTGTGACTGTCCTTCGATGCGTCGCCGTCGTATAGAGGATTTCCTTTTTGGTGAACTGTGCGTGCTGTCGATGTGTTCGATGAAATGGTAGACCAAAATTTTCCAGAGCGTCGCGTACGAATCACTATTGCCAGGCTTGTTTGATAATTTTATTGGTTTTTTACCCATAGAATTCTTTCCTACTGAAGTTATTTGATTCAAATAATTGAACCCATCAAAATTTCTGTAGTTTCCTTTCGTACACTATAATCCCATAGAATTTATAACAATTAGTTAGACCTCTAGGAAAATTTCTATGTCTCTATGACAACTAACACACGCACTCAATCTCTACTGAATTTCTTGCATTTTTCATGTGGGCAATCAAACAATTCATACAATTGATTCTTGCATTTTTCATTCCTGTAGGATACCATGTGGCATGACATACTACGTTTTTTCATAATCCTTTGCTTTTAAACTCCTTTGAATCAAACGGGTCCAAAAGTCTGAAAAATCACTGAAAGACTTCTTTGATTTGGAGGAAATGTGGAGGAAAAGTAGAGGTTTGGAAAATTTTCCTAAGATGTTAATGTTCACTCCTTTGATTCATAGAAATGGTGGAAAGAAAAATCAAAGGAACAATTCCTTTGGATCTCAGTTTCAAGGCAAATCTTATAAGAAATAAAAATCCACTCAAATCTTATTCTTCGATTTCTATGCACAAGGGTATACACCTGCTAAATGTGGAGGAAAGTAGAGGTTTGAATTTTTTCCTAAGATGCTAATGTTCACTCCTTTGATTCATAGAAATGGTGGAAAGAAAAATCGAAGGAACAATTCCTTTGGATCTCAGTTTCAAGGCAAATCTTATAAGAAATAAAAATTCACTCAAATCTTATTCTTCGATTTCTATGCAAGGAACGAGGACAGGTTTACACCTGCTATCCTTTCCTATTTCCATCTCTATCCTATTTCTTTGATTTCAGTATCCTGTAGATCAAAGAAGGCCAAAATGTTTTCCAACCCTTCCATGCATATGATGTTGGTGCGTAAATGCATCTAGATCAGCTCGGATGAGAAGAATATAATTTTTTGGCAAAAGAGACCACTTTGTCCAATTCATTGACAAAAAGGACCACCCGTGAATGCAAATGATAAAAAGGACCACCTCGGTTGTGGTGGCAGCGCCCCCTGGCGACACGTGGAGCATGCCGCCAGAGAGATAGGAGGCAGGAGCCTGCCGTCCCACGCTGTGGCGGCACGTTAGCGAAGCAGCTTCGCCGTCAACCGGCGTCGGTAGTTGCGGGCCATGGCGCCCCACCAAGCGGCGGCAGGCTTACGTGGACATGCCGTCCCATACCGTGGTGGAAGGCCGGCGAGCTCCGCGCCAAGGGCGTCGATACCGTGGCGTGCGTGTCGGTGAACGACGCCTTCGTCGTGAAGGCGCGGAAGGAGAGCCTCGGCCTCGGCGACGACGTGCTGCTGCTCTCCGACGGCAACCTCGAGCTCACCCGCGCGCTCGGCGTCGAGATGGACCTCTCCGACAAGCCCATGGGCCTCGGCGTGCGCTCCCGCCGCCACGCGCTCCTCGCGGACGACGGCGTCGTCAAGGTGCTCAACCTCGAGGAGGGCGGCGCCTTCACCACCAGCAGCGCAGAGGACATGCTCAACGCCCTCTGAGCGGTTCCTGAGGGAGCACCTTCTTCTGCTCTTAAACAGCGTCTTATTTAGCAGTGAGTAATAATTCCGCGAACTGTGGCTTGTGTGACTGTCTGTCCTTCGATGCGTCGCCGTCGTATAGAGGATTTTTCTTTTGTTGAACTGTGAGTGCTGTCGATGTGTTCGATGAAATGATAGACCAAAATTTTCCAGAGCGTCGCGTACGAATCACAATTGCCAGGCTTGTTTGATAATTTTATTGGTTTTTTACCCATAGAATTCTTTCCTATTGAAGTTATTTGATTCAAATAGTTGAACCCATCAAAATTTCTGTAGGTTCCTTTCGTACACTATAATCCCATAGAATTTATAACAATTAGTTAGACCTCTAGGAAAATTTCTATGTCTCTATGAAAACTAACACACCCACTCAATATCTACTGAATTTGTTGCATTTTTCATGTGGGCAATCAAACAATTCCTACAATTGATTCTTGCATTTTTCATTCCTGTAGGATACCATGTGGCATGACATACTACGTTTTTTCATAATCCTATGCTTTTAAACTCCTTTGAATCAAACGGGTCCAAAAGTCTGAAAATTTACTGGAAGACTTCTTTGATTTGGAGGAAATGTGGAGGAAAGTAGAGGTTTGGAAAATTTTCCTAAGATGCTAACGTTCACTCCTTTGATTCACAGAAATGGTGGAAAGAAAAATCGAAGGAACAATTCCTTTGGATCTCAGTTTCAAGACAAATCTTATAAGAAATAAAAATCTACTCAAATTTTATTCTTCGATTTCTATGCACAAGGAACGAGGACAGGTTTACACCTGCCATCCTTTCCTATTTCCATCTCTATCCTATCTATTTCTTTGATTTCAGTATCCTGTAAATCAGAGAAGGCCAAAATGTTTTCCAACCCTTCCACGCATATGAAGTTGGTGCGTAAATCTTGATCAGCTCGGATGAGAAGAATATAATTTTTGGCAAAATAGACCACCTGTCAAATTCATTGATAAAAAGAACCACCCATGAGTGCAAATGACAAAAAAAACCACCTCGGTTGTGGCGGCAGTGCCCCCGATGACACGTGGAGCATGTCACCGGAGAGACGGGTGGCAGGAGCCTGCCGTCCCACGCTATGGCGGCACGTTAGCGAAGCAGCTTCCCTGTCAACCCGCGTCGGTATTTGCGGGCCATGGCACCCCACCAAGCGGCAGCGAGCTTACGTGGACATGTCGCCCCACACCGTGGTGGCAGGCCCCGCCATCCGACACGCGCGCAACGCACTTGTAGCGTTCCCGCTCGATGACGCCGAATTTGTTGATCGGCACGACAGGCACTGATTTCCATGCGACGATGCGACGTGAGATTGAGTGCTTTGTTTGAGATTTTCGCTCGATTTTGGTTTGTGGTGAAAGCAATACAAATAAGTGACCACCGAAAGCAGCTTATTTGTATAGGAGTTTGTGCTGATACAACAAATAGAGCACCCACAAGCTAGAGCTTGACTCCGGTGGTTAGGTCCCTTACGGTGGAACCAAGCCCACCCGGAGTTCAAGTCCTAGATTTGACATGGGTGTTTGCATTTACCTGGATTTATTTCAGGATTTAACCGGCGCTATGCTTTCGGTGGTAGGTGACGTGCCCGTCAACAGCGAGCGCTAGTGGTGACTTCGTCAACCTCAAGATATGTCGGCTCAGTCCCTCGGAGGTGCTCATAGGGGTAGGGAGTGCGTGCGTGCGTTCATAGGGGTGTTTGTACGTGCGTGTTTGTGAGCGTCTGCGTTGTACTGTGTTCTCAAAAAAAAAAAAGCACCCACAAGCTATGGTAATTTTTTGGTACTGTACATGCTAATTGAAGGATATATAATCCATACTAATTGAAGGCTATATAATCCATACTTACCCGCATACAAATCAAAACAGCAGGATCGAGTTTGCCTTCTGCGCTCTCTCTTTCCTTCGCAAAATATTCGAGTGAGTATGAGTGTGCCTTGCTCGGACCAAAATTTTAGGCCGATGAAGGGGAAGAATGCAAGCTTGCCACCGGGGTGAGAGCAAAGAGGTGTTGGTGCGGCCGCCTTGCGAAGGTGAAGGAGGTGGTGGATTTTCCTGATAAGTTGGACATAAAATATTTCATGTGCACGCACTACGATCATGACCCACCCACACAAACAAGTTCATCGTCCTCGAGGCCTACGGTATGTTCTAACAACAAGATTAAAAGGCATATTAGTATGTCATTATTTTTCGTTTATTAACCATCTTATTTGTGTTGCAGTCTCCCCGCCCCTTTGCAAGAGGTTTCACTTGGATAGACAAGTAACAACCGGATTGGGCACACCGTTGGGTGGAGGAAAAACAACGGCATGTATGGGCAAGGTTCCATGAGGAGGAGCGTTGGGAAAAGGTTGTTGCTAATGATAAAACAGAGAGAGACAGTACAAAAATTAAGGGCGCAGCAAGCTGGAAATCGTGAGGTGAATCAGAAGAGGATGGATGATGAGGTTGCACGCATGTATGCAGAGGAAGAGGTGCGCAGAGAGGCCCGTGAAGCCGAAAGGAAGAGATTAAGAGAAAGAGTTGTTGAGGCACGAGACAGCGGAAGAACGTGGTGACAAGACCGGAAAATAGTCACGCTAGACACATGGCAAGTAGAGTGATTTGTCGTAGTAGTTATGTATCTTTATTTCAATTATAATTTGTCATTGTATCTTAAATTTCGTTGTAGTGTTTACCCGTATTTAAATTTTAGCGTTTGTTGTATCTTAATTTCATGAGATGTCTTGATAAAGTAGTATTGATTTCCGCCAAAAATTCGCCCCTAATATTTCCCGCCTAAAAGTTTTCGCCAATTTTTCCCTCTAGGATGTTGCATGTCCTAATATATTATTCAATAATAACTACACAGCCGATGACCTACTAATATTTTCATCATACCTATGCAGGCAAATTCTGCATGCAACTACAGAACATGCATTAATCAAACTAATTACACTACACAACTAATTAGGTTCTAATTGCATAACTAAAATAGATCATGCTAGCTTCTTGAAATCCTTACCTTGATATCACAGACTGAACAAACACTAAATCAGCCGAGAATTCTTGAGCAGCGAGCAAAAGACATCAACTAAGTGAGCAAAACCTAACTACGTGAAGAAAAATGTGTATGCTGATAGTGAGGGTGCGCGGAAAGTGAGAGTGAGATTGCAGAGCGAGTAACACCTTTATATAGAATCAGCTCAGAATCAACAAAGCTACACTGTATCAGTCATCCATGATTTATTTATTGTACACCCTCCATCTAAAAATATGTGTCCTTTATCTAGAAAATGCACTAGATACATCCGTATCTAGACAAAAGTAAAGCACCTATTTTTAAATACAGGGAGTATCATTTTTGTGAGACACTCTCCGTCATCGGAAACAATGCAGTCTATTTCTTATACCAGAGAATCTATGCTCCATATTCTTCAATCACTCTCCAAAAGCAGCACAAATAGCAACATTTTGAATTAAAGCAGTCCAATTTGCAATACTATCAGCTGTCTCTTTTGCAGCATCAAAATCAGTGCCACCGAAAAATTAGTGCCATCCGAAGCTATCGGGCTGCCGGGTAAGATTCTCCCGCGCGACGAGGAATGCAGGCCTGACGCCACTACGCGTGGAGGCATGCGCCACAAACACTTGCCGCCGGCTGCCTGTTTCGGTAGGGTCCGCAGCTTCAACGGTGCGTTGAAGGCGAAGCTGCTGGCTAACGTGCCGCCACAGCCTAGGACGGCAGGCTCCTACCGCCTCTCACTCCGGTGGCATGCTCCACGTGTCACATGGGGTGGGGCGCTGCCGCCAGTGGCGTAGCCACACTTGAGCTGTGTAGTCATATGACTACACGGTTTTTGACAATACAAGCTAAAAGTCTGTAAAAAAATATTAAAAGTGTATACAAATAGATGTATTTGACTACACAACATTAATCTAACAACACAAGGTGCTCTGCCACTGGCTGCCGCCGCAGCAGAGGTGGTCTTTTTTGCCATTTGCACTCACAATGGTTCTTTTTGTTAATGAATTGGGCAGGGTGGTATCTTTTGCCAAAAAATCACTAGAATGGTGAAACATACTCTTATAAGAAGTGCGAGCAGACATGGTATCCCTTGTTGGCACAGGTGCAACCGCTCTCAATTGACAGCATCTCCCTCTGCCACTGCTTTGTTCTAAGGCCATCTCTAACAAGGCGATGCATTTCAAACGCTAAAACGGACGCGTCGCGTTCGTTTGCGTTGGCCTAAATGGTCGAAATCGACCGCGCGTCCGTTTGCGTCGGGGGTGGCTCCAGCGGCACGACGCGTAATATTTTCCCTTTTGATAAACCCATAATTTACATTAATAAAAGAACATAAAAGATTTTTAAAAAAGGCCAGAAAGGCATTCTAAAACCTAGCTATTGGCTACTACTCATTGTCGCTGACGAGGTCGATGAACTCCGGCGTCGGCCATGGAAGCTGGTACGCCGGCGGTGGAGGAGGAAAGGCGGGCTGCGGCAAATGCGGCCAGGCCGTCGGCCGTGCGAGAGGCTGTGGTGAAGGTGGCCATGGATCCCGGGCCGTTGAAGGAGCCGGAGCGACGCGCGGTCGTTGGAACGTGTTGGCGTGGCCGGAGGAGTCGGCTGGCCTCCGTGCGCGAGCACCGACTCGCGTAGCCGGATGGCGAGCCCATCCCACATAGCGAGCTCGTTGAGCTCGTCGAGTTCGCTATTGGCTAGTGCCATGGCAATGTCCTCCTCCTCGCTAATGTCCGATGGATGGGTCTCCGGATCCCACGCCGGCCCGTCATCGTCGTGGTCGTTGTCTCGGCGCTCGGGCTCGGCGGCGTAGTCGTCCTCATCATCGACATCCTCGTCCTCGCCCGCGTCCTTGTCCACATCCTCATCGTCGTTCTCTTATTCTTCCGTGGTGATCTCGTGGTCGAACTAGTCGAGGTTGCTTGAGGTCTCCGGCTCGGCGGCGCGCGTCGAACTCTCAAGTCCCAAACGAGATTCAGTTGTAGGAGTTGAGCGTGTACGCCGGACTACTCGAAGATCGGCCGACAAGATGGCTCGGCGGTGGCGTACCTCGTCACGGCGCTCTCGGCCCTCGCGTGGCACGGGGGGGAACCGGCACACGCCTGGAGTTGAGGTACCAGCCTCCTCCAGGAAGGTTTGCGTCTAACCATGGCACCGGCCGGTTTTCCTCCGAGAGGCGGCGCGCGAAATTGATACGGACGTACCGCCCGACCCGCTGCTTCTTACCGGACCGCTAACCTCGTGGTCGTTCTTGATTTTGCGGAATGGCCAACATTTTTCCCCATAGCATCGGTCGGGTGGATACGATGGACTGCGGCAATGGTATGGTCGGAAAAATGGGCCCACGCAAGCGAGCCTTTAGAAGGCTCGGACGCCACCTCGCCTTCAATGTTACTGCCTCTGCGACGCCGCCCACCAGCTTACGCTTACGGAAGCCGAGGAGCGTCATTAACACGGCCCTAAAAAGTGCAGCGCGCCATCCATAAGTTATACCGCGCTGAAGATGAAGCATTTGTGCCGCTGCCAGGCGGACCCATGCGAGGACCATGTGAACGACCGTTGCGTCCGCGAGAGCAAAGCGTCGCCACATCTACGTCGGTGCACGCGGTTCGGTCGACTATGCATTGCCCGCTGAAGCGAGGTACATACACATTTTGGATCCGCGCGGTCGAGATGTCCTAACAACACGCACCCCACCATGAGCATCTTCCGCTCTTAACTGTCTCGTGAATACTGATCTG
>NC_061509.1:71248535-71281725 GCF_022539505.1 Lolium rigidum
AAAAACCTATGGAACATATTAGTATGAACGCTTTGAACACCATTGTTGCTAATGATATGGAAAATTCTAAGCTTGGGGAAGCTGGCTTTGATGAGCATGATATTTTTAGTCCCCCAAGCATTGAGGAGAAAATTTACTTTGATGATACTTTG
Organism: Lolium rigidum; assembly: GCF_022539505.1. Lineage (NCBI taxonomy): Eukaryota > Viridiplantae > Streptophyta > Magnoliopsida > Poales > Poaceae > Lolium > Lolium rigidum. The sequence goes on from NC_061509.1 coordinate 71,248,688, forward strand.
CCTCCTATTTATGATGATTATAATGATATTGGTCTTTTAGTACCGCCTGTTATGGAGGATAAATTTGATTATGATTACAATATGCCTCCTATATTTGATGATGAGAATAATAATGATAGCTACTTTGTTGAATTTGCTCCCACTACAACTAATAAAATTGATTATGCTTATGTGGAGAGTCATGATACTTTTATGCATGTGAATAAGAATGCTTTATGTGATACTTATATTGTTGAGTTTGTTCATGATGTCTCTGAAAATTATTATGAGAGAGGAAAATATGGTTGTAAAAATTTTCATGTTACTAAAACACCTCTCTATATGCTGAAATTTTTGAAGCTACACTCGGTTTTATCTTCCTATGCTTGTTACTTTGCTCTTCATGAACTTGTTTGTTTACAAGATTCCTATGCATAGGAAGCATGTTAGGCTTAAATTTGTTTTGAATTTGCTTCTTGATGCTCTCTTTCGCTTCAACTCTTATTTCTTGGGAGAGCATCATTAAAATTGCTGAGCCTATCTTAATGGCTATAAAGAAAGAACTTCTTGGGAGATAACCCATGTGTTTATTTTGTTACAGTACTTTTATTTTGTATTTGAGTCTTGGAAGTTGTTACTACTGTAGCAACCTCTCCTTATCTTATTTTATTGCATTGTTGTGCCAAGTAAAGTCTTTGATAGTAGGGTTGATACTAGATTTGGATTACTCGCGTAAACAGATTTCTCTGTCTGTCACGAATCTGGGCCTAATTCTCTGTAGGTAACTCAGAAAATTATGCCAATTTACGTGAGTGATCCTCAGATATGTATGCAACTTTCATTCAATTTGAGAATTTTCATCTGAGCAAGTCCGGTGCCACTTTAAAATTCGTCTTTACGGACTGTTCTGTTTTGACAGATTCTGCCTTTTATTTCGCATTGCTTCTTTTGCTATGTTGGATGGATTTCTTTGTTCCATTAACTTTCAGAAGCTTTGTGCAATGTCCAGAAGTGTTAAGAATGATTGTGTCACCTCTGAACATGTGAAATTTTTGATTATGCACTAACCCTCTAATGAGTTTGTTTCGAGTTTGGTGTGGAGGAAGTTTTCAAGGGTCAAGAGAGGAGGATGATATACTATGATCAAGAAGAGTGAAGAGTCTAAGCTTGGGGATGCCCCCGTGGTTCATCCCTGCATATTTCAAGAAGACTCAAGCTGTCTAAGCTTGGGGATGCCTTAGGCATCCCCTTCTTCATCGACAACATTATCGAGTTTCTTCTCTTGAAACTATATTTTTATTCGGTCACATCTTATGTACTTTACTTGGAGCGTCTTTGTTTTTGTTTTTGTTTTTGTTTGAATAAGTTCATCCTTGTGTGGGAGAGAGACACACTCCGCTGGTTCATATGAACACATGTGTTCTTAGGCTTTACTCATAGTATTCATGGCGAAGGTTGAATCTTCTTCGTTAAATTGTTATATGGTTGGAATCGGGAAATGCTACATGTAGTAATTGCTAAAATGTCTTGGATAATGTGATACTTGGCAATTGTTGTGCTCATGTTTAAGCTCTTGCATCATATACTTTGCACCCATTAATGAAGAAATACATAGAGCTTGCTAAAATTTGGTTTGCATATTTGGTCTCTCTAAAGTCTAGATAATTTCTAGTATTGAGTTTTGAACAACAAGGAAGACGGTGTAGAGTCTTATAATGTTTACAATATGTCTTTTATGTGAGTTTTGCTGCACCGGTTCATCCTTGTGTTTGTTTCAAATAACCTTGCTAGCCTAAGCCTTGTATCGAGAGGGAATACTTCTCATGCATCCAAAATCCTTGAGCCAACCACTATGCCATTTGTGTCCACCATACCTACCTACTACATGGTATTTCCCCGCCATTCCAAAGTAAAATTGCTTGAGTGCTACCTTTAAAATTTCCATCATTCGCCTTTGCAATATATAGCTCATGGGACAAAATAGCCTTAAAAACTATTGTGGTATTGAATATGTACTTATGCACTTTATCTCTTATTAAGTTGCTTGTTGTGCGATAACCATGCTCCCGGGGACGCCATCAACTCTTTGTTGAATATCATGTGAGTTGCTATGCATGTTCGTCTTGTCTCGAAGTAAGGGCGGTTTTCACAATCAAATGGTTTGAGTATGCATAATGTTAGAGAAGAACATTGGGCCGCTAACTAAAGCCATGAATCATGGTTGAAGTTTCAGTTTTGGACATAAACCTCAATCTCTTATGAGAATATTAACTGTTGTACATGCTTAAGCATTAAAAGAGGAGTCCATTATCTCGTTGTCTATGTTGTCCCAAGTATGGGTGTCTAAGTTGAAGAATGATCAAAAGCGAGAAATCCAATGCGAACTTTCTCCTTAGACCCTTGTACAGGCGGCATAGAGGTACCCCATTGTGACACTTGGTTGAAACATATGTTATGCAATGATAATCCGTGTTAATCCAAGCTAATTAGGACAAGGTGCGAGCACTATTAGTACACTATGCATGAGGCTTGCAACTTGTAAGATATAATTTACATGATACATATGCTTTATTACTACCGTTGACAAAATTGTTTCATGTTTTCAAAATAAAAGCTCTAGCACAAATATAGCAATCGATGCTTTCCTCTTTGAAGGACCTTTCTTTTACTTTTATGTTGAGTCAGTTCACCTATTTCTCTCCACCTCAAGAAGCAAACACTTGTGTGAACTCGTGCATTGATTCCTACATACTTGCATATTGCACTTGTTATATTACTTTACATTGACAATATCCATGAGATATACATGTTATAAGTTGGAAGCAACCGCTGAAACTTAATCTTCCTTTGTGTTGCTTCAATACCTTTACTTTGATTTATTGCTTTATGAGTTAACTCTTATGCAAGACTTATTGATGCTTGTCTTGAAAGTACTATTCATGAAAAGTCTTTGCTTTATGATTCATTTGTTTACTCATGTCATTACCATTGTTTTGATCACTGCATTCATTACATATGCTTACAATAGTATGATCAAGGTTATGATGGCATGTCACACCAGAAATTATCTTTGTTATCGTTTACTCGCTCGGACGAGCAGAACTAAGCTTGGGGATGCCGATACGTCTCCGACGTATCGATAATTTCTTATGTTACATGCCACATTATTGATGATATCTACATGTTTTATACACATTATATGTCATTATTATGCGTTTTCCGGAACTAACCTATTGACGAGATGCCGAAGGGCCAGCTCTCGTTTTCCGCTGTTTTTGGTTTCGAAATCCTAGTAAGGAAATATTCTCGGAATCGGACGAAATCAACGCCCAAGCATCCTATTTTTCCACGAAGCTTCCGAACACCCGAGAGTCGCTGGAGGGGGCCACGGGCCCACCGGATGATAGGGCGGCGCGGCCCAGTGCCTTGGCCGCGCCGCCCTAGCGTGACACCACCTCGTCGACCCTCCGACTCCGCCTCTTCGCCTATATAAAGGTCCCCGACCTAAAACCTCGATACGTCGACGAAACCACGTACGAGAAACCTTCCGTGAGCCGCCGCCATCGCGAAGCCAAGATCCGGGGGACAGGAGTCTCTCGTTCCGGCACGCCGCCGGACGGGGAAGTGCCCCTGAAGGCTTCTCCATCGACACCACCGCCATCTTCATCAACGCTGCTGTCTCCCATGAGGAGGGAGTAGTTCTCCATCGAGGCTCGGGGCTGTACCGGTAGCTATGTGGTTCATCTCTCTCCTATGTACTTCAATACAATAATCTCATGAGCTGCCTTACATGATTGAGATTCATATGATGATGCTTGTAATCTAGATGTCATTATGCTAGTCAAGTGGATTTTACTTATGTGATCTCCTGGAGACTCCTTGTCCCACGTGTGTAAAGGTGACAAGTGTGTGCACCGTGTGGGTCTCTTAGGCTATATTTCACGTAATACTTATTCACCGTTATGAATGGCATAGTGAAGTGCTTATTTATATCTCTTTATGATTGCAATGTGTTTTGTATCACAATTTATCTGTGTGCTACTCTAGTGATGTTATTAAAGTAGTTTATTCCTCCCGCACGGTGTAATGGTGACAGTGTGTGCATCGTGTAGTACTTGGCGTAGGCTATGATTGTGATCTCTTGTAGATTATGAAGTTAACTATTGCTATGATAGTATTGATGTGATCTATTCCTCCTTTCGTAGTGTGAAGGTGACGAGTGTGCATGCTATGTTAGTACTTGGTTTGGTTATGTTGATCTGTCATGCACTCTAAGGTTACTTAAATATGAACATTGAATATTGTGGAGCTTGTTAACTCCGGCATTGAGGGTTCGTGTAATTCTACACGATTAGTGGTGTTCATCATCCAACAAGAGGGTGTAGAGTCTAGCATCTATCTATTTATTCTGTTATGTGATCAATGTTGAGAGTGTCCACTAGTGAAAGTATGATCCCTAGGCCTTGTTCCTAAATATCGCTATCGCTGCTTGTTTACTCGTTCTGCTCGCATGTTTACTTCCTGCAATATTACTACCATCAATCGCACGCCAGCAAGCACTTTTCCGGCGCCGTACTACTCGCTCATATTCATTCATACCACTTGTATTTCACTATCTCTTCGCCGAACTAGTGCACCTATTAGGTGTGTTGGGGACACAAGAGACTTCTTGCTTTGTGGTTGCAGTGGTTGCATGAGAGGGATATCTTTGACCTCTTCCTCCCCGAGTTCGATAAACCTTGGGTGATCCACTTAAGGGAAACTTGCTCGCCGTTCTACAAACCTCTGCTCTTGGAGGCCCAACACTGTCTACAAGAATAGAAGCACCCGTAGACATCAGTGTTTCATCAAGGCCTAGGGCTCTGTTAACATTCATAGAGAAAAGTGAGTTTTTACTTCCTCAACTGGAAAAGGTCTATTCGAATGCTCATTATCATCCTAAATTTCATTCGCATTGTATAAAGAAGGAAAAATATTGAACAAGTTACAAGGATAAGGATTAAATAGATCCTTAAGATGGAGCATGCTTTAACAGGTTTTCAATCCCCTCAGGTAAAACCCCTTGATCATCTATGAATGCGTTGTATTCTTACATTTCCCGCCATTAGCAATCTATTTAAATAGGAAGTATTTTGGTCTCCTTGCAATAGCCACCACCTTCCATGTGATGTCTGATGCGAGTAATCTTCCTCCTCAAAATTTGAATTATACAACTCCACTTTAATAGTATTTTTTACTCAAAAATCACGTGGCAATAAATCTGTACTTTCCTGAAAACTCTCCAAGGATTCAAGTTCACATTGCAACTCATCTTTATTTTTCTTCATTTTTAAACCAATTGGACCCCATCCTTAAAAATAGTTCTTAAATCTCTTATCTTGATATTGATAATATCAATAGACTCACCTAATAGCCACATATCCCCCAACCTCATCCATTTTGGGCATGAAGTCCTCATGTTTCAACCAAAAAGTGTCAAATTTAAAACCTCTTTGCTTCTTAGGCAAAGAATTTCACTGTAGCAGCGTGACGAGGCGAGAAAACCCTATTTCCCGCCCATTAATGGGGCTTAATACGCTTCGCCCGTGCACTCGATATAAATGGGTCGGCCCAAGTAACTCGTGCCCGACACTTTTTCTTTTCTATCGCCATTCCGGTCAACTTTTGTCCGGTTTTAACGGATTTTCTCGGTTTCAGTTGGTTTCTTTGGTTTTCTTCAGGGTTCGCGGTTTTTCTGTTTTGTGTTTTTTTGTCTTTTTCTCACTTCTCATTTCCGTTTCTTTTAAAAAATTGAAATTTGACCATTTTTTTTTATTTCCGAACCTTTTTTAATTGAATATTTTTGAATATTTTTTTTTAATTTAATTCTTATTCAAATTTAAAATTTACCTAGTTTCGAAATTTTCTCAGAATCTGAATTTGTTCAAATTCAAAATCCGAACAAATTTTTATTTCAGAATTTTTTTTAATTGAACATATTTTAAATTTGAAATTTTTGTTCAAATTCAATTTTTCTCAAATTCTAAATTTGTTCGGGATCTGAATTTGGTCAAATTAATTTTTCATTCAAGTTCGGATTTTGTTCATATTCAAAATTTGCCGAGGGGTCTGAATTTGTTCAAATTCATTTTTTGCTCAAGTTCGAAAAGCTAACTTGCAGATACAGGGTTGGAACTCTAGTCTTTGGTATGGTGCGGCAAAGCAAAAACCATTGGGCTAGCAATCGGATCCGCAATAAACTAGAGAAAAATGTTACTATTAACATAATATGAAATGAGTTATTGGGCCGGCCCAAGAACTATGGAGCATGCGTGTGTGCCCTACAAACGTGCGCCAACAAGCGGTGAGTAGGGGGGCGCAGCTAACCATCACCCCTTAGCGATGGTTTATAACCATCACTAAGGGGAACCCGTTAATGGGCCTGGCCCATTAGTTCGAAAATTGAAATTTTCTCATATTCGAAAATTGCTTAGATTTCAAATTTACCGAGATTCGAAATTTGCTTAGATTTAAAAATAGCCTAGATTCGAAATTTGCTAAGATTTGAACTTTGCTAAAATTACTTTGAAAATTTGTTCGAATTTGAAATTTTCTTAACTTTAAATTTTGCACCACTTTAAAATTTGTTAAAAAAAAGAAAAATCGAAAAATCAAAGAAAAACCGAAAGAAAACAGAAACTAAAAAAACCAAAAAACTTGACGAAAATCGGAAAAACCAAGGCCTACAGACTCCCTGTATGTTAATGGGCCGCGGCCCAAAAACTCCCCACAGGTGAAACCACGCGGGCGATGGTTGGTAACCATCAACGCGGGTGATGAAAAGGAATTCCCGAGTAGGGGGTCCCGACGGGCAAATCCTATACACCGACCGAGTCGGTGCCTACCGAGCACCGCACACCCTCGGTCGGGTATTGGGCCTTGCCTATTTTCACCTTTTTCTTTTTTTCGTTTTCGTTTTTGTTTTCTATTTATGTTTATGTTTTATTTTATTTTCTTTTTTCTGTTTTCTTTTTTCTTTCCTTTTCTTTTCTGTTTGTTTTTATTTTTGTTCAAAATTGAAAAAGTTTAGATTTGAAAAGTTCAAATTTAAAATAGTTCAAATTCGAAAACGTTCAAATTTGAAAAGTGTTTAAAACGAGAATTGTTCAAAGCTAAAAATTGTTCGTATCCGAAAAATATTCATAATTGAAAAATGTTCAAATTTAAAATATGTTCACTTCCAAAAATGTTCAAATGTTGGAAAATTTGAATTTTTGAAAAAAAAATTCAATCTAAAAATGGTCAAATTTTGAAAAATGTTCAATCTAAAAAAATCAAAATTTGAAAAACAATATTCAAACATAAAAAAGTTCAAATCCAAAAATTGTTCAAAATCCAAATAATGTTTAAATTCGAAAAATGTTCAAATCCGAAAATTGTTCAAATTCGGAAATTGTTCATATAAAAAAGAAAAAACTCGAAAATAATGTGTTCCAATTTTTCAAAAATATACAAATTTAAAATCTTCATATTTTGGAAAATTTATATTATAAAAAATTTGTTTTTCCGAAAAAGTTTCACATTGGCATTTTAATTTTTTATAAAAGAAAAGAAAAGAAACAGCAGAAAAGGAGAAAAACAGGAAATAAACAAAAATAAGCGTGGCTGGGCCGGCTCAACAGGCACGGAGGGGGGGGGGTGCGGCACCTGGTGTGTACCAACCAGGGTGGTGTATAGTACCTCCCTCCCGACGGGGTAGTGCTTTACGCCCATTCTGAGCGACTGGGCTGCCTCCTGCAGTTTAGATAGGCCGTCAGGAAGTGAAAGCCTGCTGATAATCAGTATGAGAACCCAATACACCTGCGTCCAGCCTCTCCCAAATATTTTGGGCCGCCAGCCTAATCCAGCGCGACAGCACGTCATCCACCCGTTCCTCTTCCGCATCGAACGTAACGAACCACCAACCAACCAAAATCTGTATCACGTCTGTCTGCACCCGGGCCGTCCGTCCGTTCCATCCAAAACCCAAACCCCAACGCTCTCCCCAAGGCCGAGCAGAACAGATAGCATTACCTCGAACACATCGCCGCCGCCTTCTCCTCCCTCGATCCATGGCCACCGCCTCGCTCTCCACCCTCTCCTCCGCGGCGGCCGCCGGCGCCGGCAGGCGCTTCGTGCTCTCCTCCCCGTCGCTCTCCTTCGCCTCCCGCCGCCTCGCCGCCCCGTCCTACCACCTCCGCGCCGCCGCCGCTCCGGGGGCGAGGAGGTTCGCCGCGTCCGCGGCCTCGGCCGCCCCGGTCGTGGCCACCATCGCGGTCGGCGACAAGCTCCCCGACGCCACGCTCTCCTTCTTCGACCCGGCCGACGGCGAGCTGAAGACGGTGACGGTGGACGAGCTGACGGCGGGGAAGAAGGCCGTGCTCTTCGCCGTCCCCGGCGCCTTCACCCCGACCTGCTCCCAGAAGCACCTCCCCGGGTTCGTCGAGAAGGCCGGCGAGCTCCGCGCCAAGGGCGTCGACACCGTGGCCTGCGTGTCCGTGAACGACGCCTTCGTCATGAAGGCGTGGAAGGAGAGCCTCGGCCTCGGCGACGACGTGCTGCTCCTCTCCGACGGCAACCTCGAGCTCACCCGCGCGCTCGGCGTCGAGATGGACCTCTCCGACAAGCCCATGGGCCTCGGCGTCCGCTCCCGCCGCTACGCGCTCCTCGCCGACGACGGCGTCGTCAAGGTGCTCAACCTCGAGGAGGGCGGCGCATTCACCACCAGCAGCGCAGAGGACATGCTCAACGCCCTCTGAGCGGTTCCTGATGGAGCACCTTCTTCTGCTCTGAAACAACGTCTTGTCTAGCAGTGAGTAATAATTCCATGAACTCTGGCTCGTGGTGTGACTGTCCTTCGATGCGTCGCCGTCGTATAGAGGATTTCCTTTTTGGTGAACTGTGCGTGCTGTCGATGTGTTCGATGAAATGGTAGACCAAAATTTTCCAGAGCGTCGCGTACGAATCACTATTGCCAGGCTTGTTTGATAATTTTATTGGTTTTTTACCCATAGAATTCTTTCCTACTGAAGTTATTTGATTCAAATAATTGAACCCATCAAAATTTCTGTAGTTTCCTTTCGTACACTATAATCCCATAGAATTTATAACAATTAGTTAGACCTCTAGGAAAATTTCTATGTCTCTATGACAACTAACACACGCACTCAATCTCTACTGAATTTCTTGCATTTTTCATGTGGGCAATCAAACAATTCATACAATTGATTCTTGCATTTTTCATTCCTGTAGGATACCATGTGGCATGACATACTACGTTTTTTCATAATCCTTTGCTTTTAAACTCCTTTGAATCAAACGGGTCCAAAAGTCTGAAAAATCACTGAAAGACTTCTTTGATTTGGAGGAAATGTGGAGGAAAAGTAGAGGTTTGGAAAATTTTCCTAAGATGTTAATGTTCACTCCTTTGATTCATAGAAATGGTGGAAAGAAAAATCAAAGGAACAATTCCTTTGGATCTCAGTTTCAAGGCAAATCTTATAAGAAATAAAAATCCACTCAAATCTTATTCTTCGATTTCTATGCACAAGGGTATACACCTGCTAAATGTGGAGGAAAGTAGAGGTTTGAATTTTTTTCCTAAGATGCTAATGTTCACTCCTTTGATTCATAGAAATGGTGGAAAGAAAAATCGAAGGAACAATTCCTTTGGATCTCAGTTTCAAGGCAAATCTTATAAGAAATAAAAATTCACTCAAATCTTATTCTTCGATTTCTATGCAAGGAACGAGGACAGGTTTACACCTGCTATCCTTTCCTATTTCCATCTCTATCCTATTTCTTTGATTTCAGTATCCTGTAGATCAAAGAAGGCCAAAATGTTTTCCAACCCTTCCATGCATATGATGTTGGTGCGTAAATGCATCTAGATCAGCTCGGATGAGAAGAATATAATTTTTTGGCAAAAGAGACCACTTTGTCCAATTCATTGACAAAAAGGACCACCCGTGAATGCAAATGACCAAAAGGACCACATCGACTGTGGCGGTAGCGCCCCCAGACAACACGTGGACCATGCCGCCAGAGAGAGAGGTGGCAGGAGCCTGCCGTCCCGCGCTGTGGCGGCACGTTAGCCATGGATCTTCGCCGTCAACCGGCGTCGGTAGTTGCGGGCCATGGCGCCCCACCAAGCGGCGGCAGGCTTACGTGGACATGCCGTCCCATACCGTGGTGGAAGGCCGGCGAGCTCCGCGCCAAGGGCGTCGATACCGTGGCGTGCGTGTCGGTGAACGACGCCTTCGTCGTGAAGGCGCGGAAGGAGAGCCTCGGCCTCGGCGACGACGTGCTGCTGCTCTCCGACGGCAACCTCGAGCTCACCCGCGCGCTCGGCGTCGAGATGGACCTCTCCGACAAGCCCATGGGCCTCGGCGTGCGCTCCCGCCGCCACGCGCTCCTCGCGGACGACGGCGTCGTCAAGGTGCTCAACCTCGAGGAGGGCGGCGCCTTCACCACCAGCAGCGCAGAGGACATGCTCAACGCCCTCTGAGCGGTTCCTGAGGGAGCACCTTCTTCTGCTCTTAAACAGCGTCTTATTTAGCAGTGAGTAATAATTCCGCGAACTGTGGCTTGTGTGACTGTCTGTCCTTCGATGCGTCGCCGTCGTATAGAGGATTTTTCTTTTGTTGAACTGTGAGTGCTGTCGATGTGTTCGATGAAATGATAGACCAAAATTTTCCAGAGCGTCGCGTACGAATCACAATTGCCAGGCTTGTTTGATAATTTTATTGGTTTTTTACCCATAGAATTCTTTCCTATTGAAGTTATTTGATTCAAATAGTTGAACCCATCAAAATTTCTGTAGGTTCCTTTCGTACACTATAATCCCATAGAATTTATAACAATTAGTTAGACCTCTAGGAAAATTTCTATGTCTCTATGAAAACTAACACACCCACTCAATATCTACTGAATTTGTTGCATTTTTCATGTGGGCAATCAAACAATTCCTACAATTGATTCTTGCATTTTTCATTCCTGTAGGATACCATGTGGCATGACATACTACGTTTTTTCATAATCCTATGCTTTTAAACTCCTTTGAATCAAACGGGTCCAAAAGTCTGAAAATTTACTGGAAGACTTCTTTGATTTGGAGGAAATGTGGAGGAAAGTAGAGGTTTGGAAAATTTTCCTAAGATGCTAACGTTCACTCCTTTGATTCACAGAAATGGTGGAAAGAAAAATCGAAGGAACAATTCCTTTGGATCTCAGTTTCAAGACAAATCTTATAAGAAATAAAAATCTACTCAAATTTTATTCTTCGATTTCTATGCACAAGGAACGAGGACAGGTTTACACCTGCCATCCTTTCCTATTTCCATCTCTATCCTATCTATTTCTTTGATTTCAGTATCCTGTAAATCAGAGAAGGCCAAAATGTTTTCCAACCCTTCCACGCATATGAAGTTGGTGCGTAAATCTTGATCAGCTCGGATGAGAAGAATATAATTTTTGGCAAAATAGACCACCTGTCAAATTCATTGATAAAAAGAACCACCCATGAGTGCAAATGACAAAAAAAACCACCTCGGTTGTGGCGGCAGTGCCCCCGATGACACGTGGAGCATGTCACCGGAGAGACGGGTGGCAGGAGCCTGCCGTCCCACGCTATGGCGGCACGTTAGCGAAGCAGCTTCCCTGTCAACCCGCGTCGGTATTTGCGGGCCATGGCACCCCACCAAGCGGCAGCAGGCTTACGTGGACATGTCGCCCCACACCGTGGTGGCAGGCCCCGCCATCCGACACGCGCGCAACGCACTTGTAGCGTTCCCGCTCGATGACGCCGAATTTGTTGATCGGCCTGACAGGCACTGATTTCCATGCGACGATGCGACGTGAGATTGAGTGCTTTGTTTGAGATTTTCGCTCGATTTTGGTTTGTGGTGAAAGCAATACAAATAAGTGACCACCGAAAGCAGCTTATTTGTATAGGAGTTTGTGCTGATACAACAAATAGAGCACCCACAAGCTAGAGCTTGACTCTGGTGGTTAGGTCCCTTCTGGTGGAACCAGCCCACCCAGGTTCAAGTCCTAGATTTGACATGGGTGTTTGCATTTACCTGGATTTATTTCAGGATTTAACCGGCGCTATGCTTTCAGTGGTAGGTGACGTGCCCGTCAACAGCGAGGCGCTAGTGGTGACTTCGTCAACCTCAAGATATGTCGGCTCAGTCCCTCGGAGGTGCTCATAGGGGTAGGGAGTGCGTGCGTGCGTTCATAGGGGTGTTTGTACGTGCGTGTTTGTGAGCGTCTGCGTTGTACTGTGTTCTCAAAAAAAAAAAGCACCCACAAGCTATGGTAATTTTTTGGTACTGTACATGCTAATTGAAGGATATATAATCCATACTAATTGAAGGCTATATAATCCATACTTACCCGCATACAAATCAAAACAGCAGGATCGAGTTTGCCTTCTGCGCCTCTCTCTTTCCTTCGCAAAATATTCGAGTGAGTATGAGTGTGCCTTGCTCGGACCAAAATTTTAGGCCGATGAAGGGGAAGAATGCAAGCTTGCCACCGGGGTGAGAGCAAAGAGGTGTTGGTGCGGCCGCCTTGCGAAGGTGAAGGAGGTGGTGGATTTTCCCGATAAGTTGGACATAAAATATTTCATGTGCACGCACTACGATCATGACCCACCCACACAAACAAGTTCATCGTCCTCGAGGCCTACGGTATGTTCTAACAACAAGATTAAAAGGCATATTAGTATGTCATTATTTTTCGTTTATTAACCATCTTATTTGTGTTGCAGTCTCCCCCGCCCCTTTGCAAGAGGTTTCACTGGATAGACAAGTAACAACCGGATTGGGCACACCGTTGGGTGGAGGAAAAACAACGGCATGTATGGGCAAGGTTCCATGAGGAGGAGCGTTGGGAAAAGGTTGTTGCTAATGATAAAACAGAGAGAGACAGTACAAAAATTAAGGGCGCAGCAAGCTGGAAATCGTGAGGTGAATCAGAAGAGGATGGATGATGAGGTTGCACGCATGTATGCAGAGGAAGAGGTGCGCAGAGAGGCCCGTGAAGCCGAAAGGAAGAGATTAAGAGAAAGAGTTGTTGAGGCACAGACAGCAGAAGAACGTGGTGACAAGACCGGAAAATAGTCACGCTAGACACATGGCAAGTAGAGTGATTTGTCGTAGTAGTTATGTATCTTTATTTCAATTATAATTTGTCATTGTATCTTAAATTTCGTTGTAGTGTTTACCCGTATTTAAATTTTAGCGTTTGTTGTATCTTAATTTCATGAGATGTCTTGATAAAGTAGTATTGATTTCCGCCAAAAATTCGCCCCTAATATTTCCCGCCTAAAAGTTTTCGCCAATTTTTCCCTCTAGGATGTTGCATGTCCTAATATATTATTCAATAATAACTACACAGCCGATGACCTACTAATATTTTCATCATACCTATGCAGGCAAATTCTGCATGCAACTACAGAACATGCATTAATCAAACTAATTACACTACACAACTAATTAGGTTCTAATTGCATAACTAAAATAGATCATGCTAGCTTCTTGAAATCCTTACCTTGATATCACAGACTGAACAAACACTAAATCAGCCGAGAATTCTTGAGCAGCGAGCAAAAGACATCAACTAAGTGAGCAAAACCTAACTACGTGAAGAAAAATGTGTATGCTGATAGTGAGGGTGCGCGGAAAGTGAGAGTGAGATTGCAGAGCGAGTAACACCTTTATATAGAATCAGCTCAGAATCAACAAAGCTACACTGTATCAGTCATCCATGATTTATTTATTGTACACCCTCCATCTAAAAATATGTGTCCTTTATCTAGAAAATGCACTAGATACATCTGTATCTAGACAAAAGTAAAGCACCTATTTTTAAATACAGGGAGTATCATTTTTGTGAGACACTCTCCGTCATCGGAAACAATGCAGTCTATTTCTTATACCAGAGAATCTATGCTCCATATTCTTCAATCACTCTCCAAAAGCAGCACAAATAGCAACATTTTGAATTAAAGCAGTCCAATTTGCAATACTATCAGCTGTCTCTTTTGCAGCATCAAAATCAGTGCCACCGAAAAATTAGTGCCATCCGAAGCTATCGGGCTGCCGGGTAAGATTCTCCCGCGCGCGACGAGGAATGCAGGCCTGACGCCACTACGCGTGGAGGCATGCGCCACAAACACTTGCCGCCGGCTGCCATTTCGGTAGGGTCCGCAGCTTCAACGGTGCGTTGAAGGCGAAGCTGCTGGCTAACGTGCCGCCACAGCCTAGGACGGCAGGCTCCTACCGCCTCTCACTCCGGTGGCATGCTCCACGTGTCACATGGGGTGGGGCGCTGCCGCCAGTGGCGTAGCCACACTTGAGCTGTGTAGTCATATGACTACACGGTTTTTTGACAATACAAGCTAAAAGTCTGTAAAAAAATATTAAAAGTGTATACAAATAGATGTATTTGACTACACAACATTAATCTAACAACACAAGGTGCTCTGCCACTGGCTGCCGCCGCAGCAGAGGTGGTCTTTTTTGCCATTTGCACTCACAATGGTTCTTTTTGTTAATGAATTGGGCAGGGTGGTATCTTTTGCCAAAAAATCACTAGAATGGTGAAACATACTCTTATAAGAAGTGCGAGCAGACATGGTATCCCTTGTTGGCACAGGTGCAACCGCTCTCAATTGACAGCATCTCCCTCTGCCACTGCTTTGTTCTAAGGCCATCTCTAACAAGGCGATGCATTTCAAACGCTAAAACGGACGCGTCGCGTTCGTTTGCGTTAGCCTAAATGGTCGAAATCGACCGCGCGTCCGTTTGCGTCGGGGGTGGCTCCAGCGGCACGACGCGTAATATTTTCCCTTTTGATAAACCCATAATTTACATTAATAAAAGAACATAAAAGATTTTTAAAAAAGGCCAGAAAGGCATTCTAAAACCTAGCTATTGGCTACTACTCATTGTCGCTGACGAGGTCGATGAACTCCGGCGTCGGCCATGGAAGCTGGTACGCCGGCGGTGGAGGAGGAAAGGCAGGCTGCGGCAAATGCGGCCAGGCCGTCGGCCGTGCAGGAGGCTGTGGTGAAGGTGGCCATGGATCCCAGGCCGTTGAAGGAGCCGGAACTGACGCGCGGTCGTTGGAACGTGTTGGCGTGGCCGGAGGAGTCGCTGGCCTCCCGTGCGCGAGCACCGACTCGCGAAACTGGATGGCGAGCCCATCCCACATAGCGAGCTCGTTGAGCTCGTCGAGTTCGCTATTGGCTAGTGCCATGGCAATGTCCTCCTCCTCGCTAATGTCCGATGGATGGGTCTCCGGATCCCACGCCGGCCCGTCATCGTCGTGGTCGTTGTCTCGGCGCTCGGGCTCGGCGGCGTAGTCGTCCTCATCATCGACATCCTCGTCCTCGCCCGCGTCCTTGTCCACATCCTCATCGTCGTTCTCTTATTCTTCCGTGGTGATCTCGTGGTCGAACTAGTCGAGGTTGCTGAGGTCTCCAGCTCGGCGGCGCGCGTCGAACTCTCAAGTCCCAAACGAGATTCAGTTGTAGGAGTTGAGCGTGTACGCCGGACTACTCGAAGATCGGCCGACAAGATGGCTCGGCGGTGGCGTACCTCGTCACGGCGCTCTCGGCCCTCGCGTGGCACGGGGGGGAACCGGCACACGCCCGGAGTTGAGGTACCGGCCTCCTCCGGGAAGGTTTGCGTCTAACCATGGCACCGGCCGGTTTTCCTCCGAGAGGCGGCGCGCGAAATTGATACGGACGTACCGCCCGACCCGCTGCTTCTTACCGGACCGCTAACCTCGTGGTCGTTCTTGATTTTGCGGAATGGCCAACATTTTTTCCCCATAGCATCGGTCGGGTGGATACGATGGACTCTGGCAATGGTATGGTCGGAAAAATGGGCCCCGCAAGCGAACCTTTAGAAGGCTCGGACGCCACCTCGCCTTCAATGTTCTGCCACTGCGACGCCGCCCACCAGCTTACGCTTACGGAAGCCGAGGAGCGTCATTAACACGGCCCTAAAAAGTGCAGCGCGCCATCCATAAGTTATACCGCGCTGAAGATGAAGCATTTGTGCCGCTGCCAGGCGGACCCATGCGAGGACCATGTGAACGACCGTTGCGTCCGCAGAGACGAAAACGTGCCACATCTACGTCGGTGCACACGGTTCGGTCACTATGCATTGCCCCGCTGAAACGAGGTACATACACATTTTGGATCCGCGCGGTCGAGATGTCCTAACAACACGCACCCCACCATGAGCATCTTCCGCTCTTAACTGTCTCGTGAATACTGATCTGCCCAGCTGTGGGATGTGGCTAGTATGATTGTCCTTCGACGTGTCGTGGTCGTTCAGAGAACTTTTTGTTAAACATTGCGTGCATTCCATGTGCTCGATTAAATGACTTGAGTTGAGAACCGTTGCGCGTGTTCCTCACATTGACACTGCTGAATCCTCAAATTTTAGAGCAGCCTTACCGGGAAGGAAAACGCTTCCTTTCCTCCGGAGGCAGCGTTGTTTAGCAGCCTCCGGCTCGTACGTCGCACGATCGATCGAATCGTACCGCTGTGTTTAGCCTGAGGTGGGGCCTGCCCACGTTCTTCTCCCACCTTTTCCGTTTGATGCGCGTGGACGGGATTAGGGGAAACGGCCGCAGCGCTGCCATGCCGCACACACAGCGCCGCCGCCTAACCTTTGCCTCCGCCTTCCCGGGAGCGCCGATGTCCGCCTCTAGCTCGATGGCCGCCACCCTACCTCCGCCGCATCAGCGCCCGACATCCACCGCACCGCCGCCGTCTAGAGCTTGCCGGCGCCGCTGAGAGTCAAGCGCTCAAGCCGGCCGCGCGCCTTCTCCCTTCTTCGTACCGGCTCTACCTCGACCCTACCATCGGATCCCCCGCCTCCGAGACGCTCCGCCACCGGCGCGACGCTCCGGACGTCCAGGGGCTTCCCACTGCCTCCTCGAGTTCTCACCGGCTACCACAAATTCTGAGCACCTCATCTTCAATCCACGTTCTCATTTGATATTTTTGTGCTACCAACGGTGGATAGAGGGCTGCAAATGGTTGATGCTGGTGCTGCCAATAGCGGGCGGTGGTGCTGCAAATGGTGGCCACGTGTGCTACTAACGCCGGACCCAAGGCGGGCCAGCGGATGCTACCGCCGGCGATGCACATGTTGCGCCCGGCGACGGCCGTGCTGGGCGACGGCCGTGCTGCAAGCCGGGCCGACGGAGACGGTGCTACAAGGCGGGCCGATGGATGCTGCCACCGGCGACTGTGAATGTTGCGACCGGCGGCGACGGAGCTTCAAGCCGAGGCTGCGCTGCTGCAAGCTGGAGTGGCGGTGCTTCCATAGGTAGGCGGCGACGCTACCACCGGGTGAAGGCGGTGCTACAAGGAGAGAGCGCCAATGCTGCAAGGACAGGTGGTGGTGCTGCCACCAGAGTTGAAGCGTCTCCGGCGAGATTGCTCTTGGGGGATGCCACGATGGAGGAAGAAGCGGGGATTCATGGGGCCTGGCCATGGCTGTACGATGATGACACCATTTTGCGAGCGCCAAAGGCTACAACTGGTTGCTGCTAGCGCTACAAACGGCGGCCGGCGGTGCTGCAATTTGTGGCTGCATGTGCTACCAACTCCGGCCGCGTGTGCTACCAACATCGACGTGCGGTGCTGCAAATGGTGGCTGCATGTGCTACCAATGACGGCCGACGGTGCTCCAAACGGCGGGTATCAGTGCTGCAAGGAGTAAGTGGTGGTGCTGCCATTGGCAGGCATTGTTGCTATAAAGGAGGTCTCTGGCGAAGTATCGTGCTACGACGAAGTATGGTGCTAACACTATTAGTGGCGGTGATGCAAGAAGAAAATGACGGTGCAACCAACCGTAGTTGGAATGCTGCCGACAGTGCGCCGGCAAGGAGTAATTCACAATTCTACAATTGTATATTTTTTGTGCTACAAATGATATGTGGTTCGGTGAAATCTGTCTCTCGTGAGTTCTTTTCTTTTTATTTCTAGACGAACCGTTTTCTGCTTCAATGAAGCAAAAACGGGTATTTTTTTGCTGCCATGAAGCAAAAACGGGGTCACCAGTTAGATTTGTGTTCAAGTGGTTTTTTCTGTTTTTTTATTAGTGAACCGTTTTTTGCTTCAATGAAGCAAAAGCGGGATTTTTTTTGCTGCGACGAAACAAAATCAGATTTTTACCTAAAAGTGGATACGTGTCGATCTGTGAAGCAGGAGGCTGGAAGGGCTTGGTGCCTCCGAGGGATTCCTAGCACTTTCCTACCGGGAACCCCAAACAGATTTTGGAGACACCGCCCTAAAATCATTCCTCACCAGCGCTTGGGGCGCTGTTGGCGCGCAGAGCGGCCAGATAAACCAACCGACACTCATGCTGGCCTCGTAGCTCGGGGGTCGAATAGAGGCGTCGACAACGCGCGACACGGTGGAAAAGCCCTGCGTCCCCGTCGTGGCAGTGACAACGGGGAATCTCGCTCGCGCTCCAGCCAATACCGCAACTCGGCAAGGCAACCTGCGCCAAGCGCGTGATGATGAAGGCGAATGGATGATCTACGGAGAAGATGTGGGCGTCAGAGTAATGAGGAGATCCATCGTCAGCGCTGACCGCAACACCCGCCGCAAAGAGGCCTTGGCCAAGAAGAAGGCGGATGAGTAGGCGACGTATGAGGCCGCGTACTATGAGGAACGACGGTGCGGTGAGGTCATCCAAGAAGCGGCCGGAGGGATGCAACACAACGTTGCCATGGTGCGGAAAACCTCGCCTTCGTCGCTTGCCTTCTTCAGCAAGGGCTTCATCCTGCATCCGACGTTGCCATGGTGATAGCGAGGCCTCGAACGGAGATGATGCCATCTTTTCGCTGACGACCACTACTCCTAGCCTCGTTTGCGTCGCCCCGGGCTCGGGCTCGGCCTCAACCTAAACTACTCCTTCGCCTCGATGTCACCGGCGATGCGTAGAGCGCCCGTCTTCTTCGAGGATGACCCCGGTGCAGGCAGCAGCTATGATGGCGTGTATTTCACACGTTCGTTGGGCAACCCCAAGAGGAAGGTATGATGCGCACAACAGCAAGTTTTCCCTCAGAAAGAAACCAAGGTTTATCGAACCAGGAGGAGCCAAGAAGCACGTTGAAGGTTGATGGCAGCGGGATGTAGTGCGGCGCAACACCAGAGATTCCGGCGCCAACGTGGAACCTGCACAACACAACCAAAGTACTTTGCCCCAACGAAACAGTGAGGTTGTCAATCTCACCGGCTTGCTGTAACAAAGGATTAACCGTATTGTGTGGAAGATGATTGTTTGCAGAGAAAATAGTAAAAACAAGTATTGCAGCAGATTTGTATTTTAGTATTAAAGAATGGACCGGGGTCCACAGTTCACTAGAGGTGTCTCTCCCATAAGATAAAAGCATGTTGGGTGAACAAATTACAGTCGGGCAATTGACAAATAGAGAGAGCATAACAATGCACATACATGACATGATAAGTATAGTGAGATTTAATTGGGCATTACGACAAAGTACATAGACCGCCATCCAACTGCATCTATGCCTAAAAAGTCCACCTTCAGGTTATCATCCGAACCCCCTCCAGTATTACGTTGCTAACAACAGACAATTGTATTAAGTATGGTGCGTAATGTAATCAACAACTACATCCTCGGACATAGCGCCAATGTTTTATCCCTAGTGGCAACAGCACAACACAACCTTAGAACTTTCTGTCACTGTCCCAGGTGTCAATGCAGGCATGAACCCACTATCGAGCATAAGTACTCCCTCTTGGAGTTAAGAGTAAAAACTTGGCCAGAGCCTCTACTAATAACGGAGAGCATGCAAGATCATAAACAACACATATGTAATAACTTGATAATTAACATGACATGGTATTCTCTATCCATCGGATCCCGACAAACACAACATATAGAATTACGGATAGATGATCTTGATCATGTTAGGCAGCTCACAAGATCCAACAATGAAGCACAATGAGGAGAAGACAACCATCTAGCTACTGCTATGGACCCATAGTCCGGGGGTGAACTACTCACTCATCACTCCGGAGGCGACCATGGCGGTGTAGAGTCCTCCGGGAGATGAATCCCCTCTCCGGCAGGGTGCCGGAGGAGATCTCCGGAATCCCCGAGATGGGATCGGCGGCGGCGGCGTCTCGGTAAGGTTTTCCGTATCGTGGTTTTTCGCATCGGGGGTTTCGCGACGGAGGCTTTAAGTAGGCGGAAGGGCGAGTCGGGGGCCGGACGAGGGGGCCACACCATAGGGCGGCGCGGGCCCCCCGGGCCGCGCCGCCTTGTGGTGTCGCCACCTCGTGGCCCCACTTCGTATGTTCTTCGGTCTTCCGGAAGCTCCGTGGAAAAATAGGCCCCCGGGTCTTTGTTTCGTCCAATTCCGAGAATATTTCGTTACTAGGATTTCGAAACCAAAAACAGCAGAAAACAGAGCCGGCACTTCGGCATCTTATTAATAGGTTAGTGCCGGAAAATGCACGAATATGACATAAAGTATGCATAAAACATGTAGGTATCATCAATAATATGGCATAGAACATAAGAAATTATCGATACGTCGGAGACGTATCAAGCATCCCCAAGCTTAGTTCTGCTCGTCCCGAGCAGGTAAAACGATAACAAAGATAATTTCTGAAGTGATATGCCATCATAACCTTGATCATACTATTTGTAAACATATGTAGTGGATGCAGCGATCAAAACAATGGTAAAGACATTAGTAAACAAGTGAATCATAAAGCAAAGACTTTTCATGAATAGTACTTCAAGACAAGTATTAATAAGTCTTGCATAAGAGTTAACTCATAAAGCAATAAATCAAAGTAAAGGTATTGAAGCAACACAAAGGAAGATTAAGTTTCAGCGGTTGCTTTCAACTTGTAACATGTATATCTCATGGATAATTGTCAACATAGAGTAATATAACAAGTACAATATGCAAATATGTAGGAATCAATGCACAGTTCACACAAGTGTTTGCTTCTTGAGGTGGAGAGAAATAGGTGAACTGACTCAACATAAAAGTAAAGAGAATGGTCCTTCAAAGAGGAAAGCATCGATTGCTATATTTGTGCTAGAGCTTTTATTTTAAAAACATGAAACAATTTTGTCAACGGTAGTAATAAAGCATATGAGTTATGTACATTATATCTTACAAGTTGCAAGTCTCATGCATAGTATACTAATAGTGCCCGCACCTTGTCCTAATTAACTTGGACTACCGGATCTTTGCAATGCACATGTTTTAACCAAGTGTCACAATGGGGTACCTCCATGTCGCTCGTACAAAGGTCTAAGGAGAAAGCTCGCATTTTGGATTTCTCGCTTTTGATTATTCTCAACTTAGACATCCATACCGGGACAACATGGACAACGGATAATGGACTCCTCTTTAATGCATAAGCATGTGGCAACAATTATTATTCTCATATGAGATTGAGGATATGTGTCCAAAACTGAAACTTCCACCATGAATCATGGCTTTAGTTAGCGGCCCAAAGTTCTTCTCTAACAATATGCATGCTCCAACCATGAAGGTGGTAGATCTCTCTTGCTTCGGACAAGACGGACATGCATAGCAACTCACATGATATCCAACAAAGAATAGTTGATGGCGTCCCCGAAACATGGTTATCGCTCAACAAGCAACTTAATAAGAGATAAAGTGCATAAGTACATATTCAATACCACAATAGTTTTTAAGCTATTTGTCCCATGAGCTATATATTGCAAAGGTGAATGATGGAATTTTAAAGGTAGCACTCAAGCAATTTACTTTGGAATGGCGGATAAATACCATGTAGTAGGTAGGTATGGTGGACACGAATGGCATAGTGGTTGGCTCAAGGATTTTGGATGCATGAGAAGTATTCCCTCTCGATACAAGGTTTAGGCTAGCAAGGTTATTTGAAACAAACACAAGGATGAACGGTACAGCAAAACTCACATAAAAGACATATGGTAAACATTATAAGACTCCATACCGTCTTCCTTGTTGTTCAAAACTCAATACTAGATGTTATCTAGACTCTAGAGAAACCAAATATGCAAACCAAATTAGCAAGCTCTAAGTATTTCTTCACTAATTGGTGCAAAGTATATGATGCAAGAGCTTAAACATGAGCACAACAATTGCCAAGTATCAAATTATCCAAGACATTTTAGAGTTACTACATGTAGTATTTTCCAATTCCAACCATATAACAATTTAACGAAGGTGAAACTTCGCCATGAATACTATGAGTAGAGCCTAAGGACATATTTGTCCATATGCTACAGCGGAGCGTGTCTCTCTCCCATAAAGTGAATGCTAGGATCCATTTTATTCAAACAAAACAAGAAAACAAAAACAAACCGACGCTCCAAGCAAAGTACATAAGATGTGATGGAATAAAAATATAGTTTCAGGGGAGGAACCTGATAATGTTGTCGATGAAGAAGGAGATGCCTTGGGCATCCCCAAGCTTAGACGCTTGAGTCTTCTTATAATATGCAGGGGTGAACCACCGGGGCATCCCCAAGCTTAGAGCTTTCACTCTCCTTGATCATATTGCATCATACTCCTCTCTTGATCCTTGAAAACTTCCTCCACACCAAACTCGAAACAACTCATTAGAGGGTTAGTGCATAATAAAAATTCACATGTTCAGAGGTGACACAATCATTCTTAACACTTATGGACATTGCATAAAGCTACTGGACATTAGTGGATCAAAGAAATTCATCCAACATAGCAAAAGAGGCAATGCGAAATAAAAGACAGAATCTGTCAAAACAGAACAGTCCGCAAAGATGGATTTTATTAGGCCACCAGACTTGCTCAAACGAAAATGCTCAAATTGAATGAAAGTTGCGTACATATCTGAGGATCATGCTCGTAAATTGGCGTAATTTTATGAGCTACCTACAGGGAGGTAGACCCAGATTCGTGACAGCAAAGAAATCTGGAACTGCGCAGTAATCCAAATCTAGTACTTACTTTTCTATCAAAGACTTTACTTGGCACAACAAAACAATAAACTAAGATAAGGAGAGGTTGCTACAGTAGTAAACAACTTCCAAGACACAAATATAAAACAAAAATACTAGAGTAAAAACATGGGTTGTCTCCCATAAGCGCTTTTCTTTAACGCCTTTCAGCTAGGCGCAGAAAGTGTAACTCAAGTAACATCAAGAAAAGAAGCATCAACATCATAATTTGTTCTAATGATAGAATCATAAGGTAACTTCATTCTCTTTCTAGGGAAGTGTTCCATACCTTTCTTGAGAGGAAATTGATATTTAATATTACCTTCCTTCATATCAATAGTGGCACCAACGGTTCGGAGAAAATGTCTTCCCAATATAATGGGGCAAGGTGCATTGCATTCAATATCCAAGACAACAAAATCAACGGGGACAAGGTTATTGTTAACCATAATATGAACATTATCAACTTTCCCCAAAGGTTTCTTTTTAGCATTATCAGCGAGATTAACATCCAAATAACAATTCTTCAATGGTGGCAAGTCAAGCATATCATAGACTTTTTTAGGCATAACGAAATACTTGCACCAAGATCACACAAGGCATTACAATCAAAATCTTTGACTCTCATTTTAATGATGGGCTCCCAACCATCCTCTAGCTTTCTAGGAATAGAAGTTTCAAGTTTTAGTTTCTCTTCTCTAGCTTTTATGAGAGCATTTGTAATATGTTTTGTGAAAGCCAAATTTATAGCACTAGCATTGGGACTTTTAGCAAGTTTTTGTAAGAACTTTATAACTTCAGAGATATGGCAATCATCAAAATCTAAATCATTACAATCTAAAGCAATGGGATTATCATCCCCAAGGTTGGAAAAAATTTCAGCAGTTTTATCACAAACAGTTTCAGCAGTTTTAGCAGTTTCAGGTAATTTTGCGCGCTTTGCACTAGGAGTAGAAGCATTGCTAACACCAATTATTTTACCATTGATAGTAGGAGGTGCAGCAACATATGAATCATTAGCATTGCTAGTGGTGGTAATAGTCCAAACTTTAGCTACATTTTCCTTTTTAGCTAGTTTTTCATTTTCTTCTCTATCCCACCTAGCACGCAGTTCAGCCATTAATCTTATATTCTCATTAATTCTAACTTGGATGGCATTTGCTGTAGTAACAATTTTATTTTCAATATCATCAGGTTTAGCAGCCATTTTATTAATTAAAGAAGATTGTGACGCGGACATGTATGAGATTCGGTCTTCGAGCATTTGCAAGTTTAGTTTGCAACCCAGAAATCTCCATATTCAGATTTTCAAGTTGATTTCCTATTTTCTTCAACAAGGTAGATTGCTCATTCATAGTTTTAGTAAACAATTTATTTTGCTCATACTGTGATTGCATAAAGCTCTTGGTGGACCTTTCAATTTCTAACATCTTTTCCTC
Source organism: Lolium rigidum (assembly GCF_022539505.1). NCBI lineage: Eukaryota > Viridiplantae > Streptophyta > Magnoliopsida > Poales > Poaceae > Lolium > Lolium rigidum. Next base: position 71,273,136 of record NC_061509.1, read on the forward strand.
ATTAGGTGAAACATATCTACCATAAGAATTACCATTAGCAGGATGTGGTCTAGAATTTTGAGCAACCAATGAAGCTAGCGGAACATTATTAGGATCAACATTAGTCCTACCATTAACAAGCATAGACATAATAGCATCAATCTTATCACTCAAGGAAGAGGATTCTTCAACAGAATTTACCTTCTTACCTTGTGGAGCTCTTTCCGTGTGCCATTCGGAGTAATTAACCATCATATTATCAAGAAGCTTTGTTGCTTCACCAAGAGTGATGGACATAAAGGTACCTCCAGCAGCTGAATCCAATAAATTCCGCGAAGAAAAATTTAGTCCTGCATAGAAGGTTTGGACGATCATCCAAGTAGTCGATCCATGGGTTGGGCAATTTTTAACCGGAGATTTCATTCTTTCCCAAGCTTGAGCAACATGTTCATTATCCAATTGTTTAAAATTCATTATGCTACTCCTCAAAGATATAATTTTAGCAGGGGGATAATATCTACCAATAAAAGCATCCTTGCATTTAGTCCATGAATCAATACTATTCTTAGGCAGAGATAGCAACCAATCTTTAGCTCTTCCTCTTAATGAGAAAGGGAACAATTTTAATTTTATAATGTCACCATCTACATCTTTATATTTTTGCATCTCACATAGTTCAACAAAATTATTGAGATGGGCAGCAGCATCATCAGAACTAACACCAGAAAATTGCTCTCTCATGACAAGATTAAGTAAAGCAGGTTTAATTTCAAAGAATTCTGCTGTAGTAGCAGGTGGAGCAATAGGTGTGCATAGGAAATCATTATTATTTGTGCTAGTGAAGTCACACAACTTAGTATTTTCAGGGTTGGCCATTTTAGCAGTAGTAAATAAAGCAAACTAGATAAAGTAAATGCAAGTAAACTAAATTTTTTGTGTTTTTGATATAGCAAACAAGACAGTAAATAAAGTAAAGCTAGCAACTAATTTTTTTGTGTTTTGATATAATGCAGCAAACAAAGTAGTAAATAAAATAAAGCAAGACAAAAACAAAGTAAAGAGATTGAGAAGTGGAGACTCCCCTTGCAGCGTGTCTTGATCTCCCGGCAACGGCGCCGGAAAAAGAGCTTGATGGCGTGTATTTCACACGTTCGTTGGGCAACCCCAAGAGGAAGGTATGATGCGCACAGCAGCAAGTTTTCCCTCGAAAGAAACCAAGGTTTATCGAACCAGGAGGAGCCAAGAAGCACGTTGAAGGTTGATGGCGGCGGGATGTAGTGCGGCGCAACACCGGAGATTCCGGCGCCAACGTGGAACCTGCACAACACAACCAAAGTACTTTGCCCCAACGAAACAGTGAGGTTGTCAATCTCACCGGCTTGCTGTAACAAAGGATTAACCGTATTGTGTGGAAGATGATTGTTTGCGAGAGAAAATAGTAAAAACAAGTATTGCAGCAGATTTGTAGTTCGGTATTAAAGAATGGACCGGGGTCCACAGGTTCACTAGAGGTGTCTCTCCCATAAGATAAAAGCATGTTGGGTGAACAAATTACAGTCGGGCAATTGACAAATAGAGAGAGCATAACAATGCACATACATGACATGATAAGTATAGTGAGATTTAATTGGGCATTACGACAAAGTACATAGACCGCCATCCAATCGCATCTATGCCTAAAAAGTCCACCTTCAGGTTATCATCCGAACCCCCTCCAATATTAAGTTGCTAACAACAGACAAATGCATTAAGTATGGTGCGTAATGTAATCAACAACTACATCCTCGGACATAGCGCCAATGTTTTATCCCTAGTGGCAACAGCACAACACAACCTTAGAACTTTCTGTCACATCGTCCTGGTGTCAATGCGGGCATGAACCCACTATCGAGCATAAGTACTCCCTCTTGGAGTTAAGAGTAAAAACTTGGCCAGAGCCTCTACTAATAACGGAGAGCATGCAAGATCATAAACAACACATATGTAATAACTTGATAATTAACATGACATGGTATTCTCTATCCATCGGATCCCGACAAACACAACATATAGAATTACGGATAGATGATCTTGATCATGTTAGGCAGCTCACAAGATCCAACAATGAAGCACAATGAGGAGAAGACAACCATCTAGCTACTGCTATGGACCCATAGTCCAGGGGTGAACTACTCACTCATCACTCCGGAGGCGACCATGGCGGTGTAGAGTCCTCCGGGAGATGAATCCCCTCTCCGGCGAGGTGCCGGAGGAGATCTCCGAATCCCCGAGATGGGATCGGCGGCGGCGGCGTCTCGGTAAGGTTTTCCGTATCGTGGTTTTTCGCATCGGGGTTTCGCGACGGAGGCTTTAAGTAGGCGGAAGGGCGTAGTCGGGGGCCGGACGAGGGGCCACACCATAGGGCGGCGCGGGCCCCCACGGGCCGCGCCGCCTTGTGGTGTCGCCACCTCGTGGCCCCACTTCGTATGTTCTTCGGTCTTCCGGAAGCTCCGTGGAAAAATAGGCCCTCGGGTCTTTGTTTCGTCCAATTCCGAGAATATTTCGTTACTAGGATTTCGAAACCAAAAACAGCGAAAACGAGAACCGGCACTTCGGCATCTTGTTAATAGGTTAGTTCCAGAAAATGCACGAATATGACATAAAGTGTGCATAAAACATGTAGGTATCATCAATAATATGGCATAGAACATAAGAAATTATCGATACGTCGGAGACGTATCAAGCTACACCGGCCGCGATTTGTTCGTCGGTGGCTGGTACTACGACGAAGGCCCCCATGGCTAGAAGGTGTTCGACGATATGGCTGGCTCTCGGTACACCTCCGATGATGTATGAAAAATTGTTTCTTTTCCATTGGCTGGCCATTGGTAGATTTGGGTTCACTTGGCCAACGTGTAGATTCACTTGGCCGGTGTGTGGGTATGAAAAATGTGTTCCTTTTCATAGGCCGAGGGCGGCGGCATCTTGGCCAACATTCAAGGTCGGGATGCTCCATCAAATGAGGACATGGAAGCCACCCAAGGGGAGGAGGATGACGGTGACGATGATGGCTCGGAGATAGAAGCGCTTGATGTTGACACGAGCGCCATGGTCACGGCCAAGAAAAAGGGGAGCCGAAGCATTCGATGGATCACACTCGAGGATCTTTGCCTCACGGACACAAGGAGGGACCTCAACCTTGACCCTATCACCGACACCCAATAGGCGTGGGAAACCTATTGGTCGAGGATCTACCATCAATTCAATGAACACAAGCTTTTCATTGACTACAAGAACATTGTCATGAACCCCAACGAGAGTGCAACGTCCCATAGGTGTGGAGTCATACGACCGTTGGTCAACAGGTTCCATGGCTTCCTTATAGCGCTTGAAAAGAGTCAGGAGAGTGGAAAAACAATGGCGAAGTATGTAATCTCATGCCTTCTCATCTATATAATGGTTGTTTACATTGTCTAATGTTGTTTCTATTTTTTAGTTGAAGGATGCTCTATTCATGCATATGAAGTGGATGAAAGGCAAATAATTTCCTCTTATGCATGTCTTTACCAAGGTTGAGAATTGTTCGAAGTGGGAGAATACCCGGCTCACCCTCGGCTGCCTCGGTTGGGCGCCCAATTGGTAACAAGAAAGTCAAGGCCAAGAGGAATGGTGCCGCGCCGTTGGACGCTATGAGAACATCCATTGACATGCTCAATGCCGAGGTGGTTTCAAGCTCGAAGGATAGGGATGATGAGCGGCATGAGAAAAACGATCAAAGGTGGAAGATGTTGTTGGACAAGGCTGAACACAAGATCAAGCTCGAGGAGGCCAAGGTTGAAGCCGCTAAAGTAATCGCTCAAGCCAGACTCATCTATGCGATGAACGAGTCGTTGCAAGCCACGGGCGAAGGAAGATTCCAAGATCTTTACACAACTGACATTTTCACCATGGATGATGATGCTAAGGCATGGTGCAAGATGGCTCGGGCTCGATCATGAAGGAGATGATGGTAACATCGGCGGCAGAGCAGGCCACGTCGGCCATGCAGCCACCACCGACGATAGAGCTTCCACCTATAACACCTTAGCATCCAGCACCGGCTTTCACGATGACCCGTCGGCCTCCTCCATTTGATTCCCTCTACCCGTTTTGTAATATGATTTATTAGACATGGTGTCGTTTTGGTAGCCGGTGCGTGGCCAGTGAATTTGAATTTGTGACCTTGCATTTGAATGTGGGTGCCTTCGTGAGCTAATTTGAACTATGATTTGCTTTTCCTACATTTTTTTAATAACTTTTGACCAATGAGAAATTAAATTGTGAGGAGATGGAGCCAAAACCGTGGCAGCTTTGCCGGCGCTCTCCAAATGCTTCCTTGATACGTCTCACACGTATCTATAATTTCTTATGTTCCATGCTACTTTTATGATGATACTCACATGTTTTATACACATTATATGTCATTATTATGCATTTTCCGGCATTAACCTATTGACGAGATGCCGAAGAGCCGCTTGTCGTTTTCTGCTGTTTTTGGTTTCGAAATCCTAGTAAGGAAATATTCTCGAATTCGACGAAATCAACGCCCAGGGGCTTATTTTTCCACGAAGCTTCCAGAAGACCGGAGGAGATACGAAGTGGGGCCACGAGGCGACGCCACACTAGGGCGGCGCGGCCCAGGCCCTGGCCACGCGGCCCTAGTGTGTGGGTCCCCTGTGACGCCTCCTGACCTGCCCTTCCGCCTACTTAAAGCCTTCGTCGCGAAACCCCCAGTACCGAGAGCCACGATACGGAAAACCTTCCAGAGACACCGCCGCCGCCAATCCCATCTCTCGGGGATTCAGGAGATCGCCTCCAAGACCCTGCCGGAGAGGGGAATCATCTCCCGGAGGTCTCTTCATCGCCATGATCGCCTCCGGATCGATGTGTGAGTAGTCCACCCCTCGGACTATGGGTCCATAGCAGTAGCTAGATGGTTGTCTTCTCCTCATTGTGCTATCATGTTAGATCTTGTGAGCTGCCTATCATGATCAAGATCATCTATCCGTAATCCTACATGTTGTGTTTGTTGGGATCCGATGAATATTGAATACTATGTCAAGTTGATTATCAATCTATCATATATGTTGTTTATGTTCTTGCATGCTCTCCGTTGCTAGTAGAGGCTCTGGCCAAGTTGATACTTGTGACTCCAAGAGGGAGTATTTATGCTCGATAGTGGGTTCATGCCTCCATTGAATCTGGGGAGTGACAGCAACCTCTAAGGTTGTGGATGTGCTGTTGCCACTAGGGATAAAATATCGATGCTTTGTCTAAGGATATTTGTGTTGATTATATTACGCACCATACTTAATGCAATTGTCTGTTGTTTGCAACTTAATACTGAAAGGGGTTCGGATGATAACCTGAAGGTGGACTTTTTAGGCATAGATGCATGTTGGATAGCGGTCTATGTACTTTGTCGTAATGCCCTGATTAAATCTCATAGTACTCATCATGATATATGTATGTGCATTGTTATGCCTTCTTTATTTGTCAATTGCCCAACTGTAATTTGTTCACCCAAGATCTGTTTATCTTATGGGAGAGACACCACTAGTGAACTGTGGACCCCGGTCCAATTCTTTACATCTGAAATACAATCTACTGCAATTGTTCTTTACTGTTCTTCGCAAACAATCATCATCTTCCACACAATACGTTTAATCCTTTGTTTACAGCAAGCCGGTGAGATTGACAACCTCACTGTTACGTTGGGGCAAAGTACTTTGATTGTGTTGTGCAGGTTCCACGTTGGCGCCGGAATCCCTGGTGTTGCGTCGCACTACACTCCGCCACCAACAACCTTCACGTGCTTCCTTGACTCCTACTGGTTCGATAAACCTTGGTTTCTTACTGAGGGAATACTTGCTACTGTACGCATCACACCTTCCTCTTGGGTTTCCCAACGGACGTGTGTCAACTGCACGCATCAAGCTCTTTTTCTGGCGCCGTTGCCGGGGATCAAAGAAAAGTTACACCACCAAGATCTTCAACTCCCACGTCAACAGCTCTTTTTCTGGCGCCGTTGCCGGGGAGATCAAGACACGCTGCAAGGGGAGTCTCCCACATCCAATCTCTTTACTTTGTTTTTGTCTTGCTTTACTTTACTTTATTTATTGCTTTGTTTGCTCTTTATATCAAAAACACAAAAAAATTAGTTGCTAGTTTTTCTTTATTTACTGTCTTGTTCTCTATATTGAAAACACAAAAAAATTAGTTACTTGCATTTACTTTATTTACCTTTTTGTTTATTTCATCATGTTTCCTCCTAAGTACACTCTAAAAGACATACCGGTAGGACGAGGGTCTATAATTGGAAGAGATAATATAGAAGATTTTTTTACTCATGTTAGTACAGCTGAAGATTTTGAAGATAGACACTTGATAGAACTTGCTCCTACTTATGAAATTGCTGTTGCTTCTTTAGTACACATGTTGGAAACTAAATTTGTTAATCTCAATCCTATAATTCAACACATGTTTCTCACACTCGTGATATGGAGGAAGGGGAAAAGAAAGATTTTGTCTTAGAAACCCTTCTTAAAGAATTTGGTGGTGTAGCAAGAGAGGCTAGAAATGTCTTTATTAAATATAAGATGCTTGGCTCTTATACCAACTTTTCTAGTACCCTTGAAAAGATGGACATGGATAGAATAATGTACACTAATAATGTTAATGATAGTGGTGAGATTAAGACAACAATATCTTGTAAGCTCCTAGGAATGCATGACGCTCTAGAAAATAACTATGGTTGGCTTGTTCCTGGAAATTTGTTTGACGAGGATAGCAAGCCTAAGAATAATGAAAAAGGAGCCTCTGAAACCCACATAGATAAGATAAAATGCATAGTTTGAGAAAACTCCAAATCCCTATGTTGATGCTTCATCTCTTGATAATACTTGATTCACACTTTCTGCGCCTAGCTGAAAGGCGTTAAAGAAAAGCACTTATGGGAGACAACACATTATTTTACTTCTGCACTTTATTTTATATTTGAGTCTTGGAAGTTGTTATTACTGTAGCAACCTCTCCTTATCTTTATTTTATTGCATTGTTGTGCCAAGTAAAGTCTTTGATAGTAAAGTCAATACTAGATTTGGATTACTCGCGCAGGAACAGATTTCTTGCTGTCACGAATTTGAGCAGTAGTCGCTGTAGAAAATTTATAAAAATCTGCCATTTTACGTGCGTGATCCTCAGATATGTACGCAACTTTCATTCAATTTGGGCATTTTCATCTGAGCAAGTCTGGTGCCTCTAAAAAATTCGTCTTTACGGATTGTTCCGTTTTGACAGATTCTGCCTTTTATTTCGCATTGCCTGTTTTGCTATGTTTGATGGATTTCTTTGTTCCATTAACTTTCAGTAGCTTTGTGCAATGTCCAGAAGTGTTAAGAATGATTATGTCACCTATGAATATATGAATTATGCACTGACCCTCTAATGAGTTTGTTTTGAGTTTGGTGTGGAGGAAGTTTTCAAGGGTCAAGAGAGGAGGATGATACAATATGATCAATAAGAGTGAAAATTCTAAGCTTGGGGATGCCCCCGTGGTTCATCCCTGCATATTTTAAGAACACTCAAGCATATAAGCTTGGGGATGCCCAAGGCATCCCTTCTTCATCGACAACTTATCAGGTTCCTCTAGTGAAACTATATTTTTATCCCGTCACATCTTATGTGCTTTGCTTGGAGCGTCTGTTTGTTTTTGTTTTTGTTTCTGTTTGAATAAAATCGGATCCTAGCATTCTTTGTTTGGGAGAGAGACACGCTCCGCTGTTCGTATGAACACATATGTTCTTAGCTTTATTCTTAATGTTCATTGCGAAGGTTGAACTACTTCATTCATTGTTATATGGTTGGAAACAGAAAATACCGCAGGTGGTAAATGGTACAATGTCTTGAATAATTTGATACTTGGCAATTGTTGTGCTCATATAGATCATGTTTAAGCTGTTGCATCATGTACTTTGCACCCATTAATGAAGAACTACATAGAGCTTGTTAAAATTTGGTTTACATGATTGATCTCTAGAGTCTAGATATTTTCTGGTTAAGGTGTTTGAACAACAAGGAGACAATGTAAAGTCTTATAATACTTACAATATGTTCATATGTGAGGTTTGCTGCACCTTTATTACTTGAGTTTGCTTCAAACAACCTTGCTAGCCTAGCCTTGTATTGAGATGAATTCTTCTCGTGCATCCAAATCCTTAAGCCAATAACCATGCCATTTGTGTCCACCATACCTACCTACCACATGGTATTTCTCTGCCATTCCAAAGTAAACTACTTGAGTGTTACCTTTAAAATTCTATTCCTTTGTCTTTGCAATATATAGCTCATGGGAAAAATAGCCTTAAAAACTACTGTGGTGAAGAATATGTACTTATGTGTCTTATTTCTTAATAAGTTGCTTGTTGAGCGGTAACCATGTTTCTGGGGATGCCATCAACTTTTACCTTTGTTGAATATCATGTGAGTTGCTATGCATGTTCGTCTTGTCTCGAAGTAAGGGAGATTTTCATGATCATATGGTTTGAGTATGCATATTGTTAGAGAAGAACATTGGGCCGCTAACTAAAGTCAT
>NC_061509.1:71281825-71295915 GCF_022539505.1 Lolium rigidum
GTGTTACATGATCTCATGGTCATAAGGACTAGGTAACTATGTATCGAAAGCTTATAGCAAATAACTTAATGACGAGATCTTATGCTACGCTTAATTGGGTGTGTCCATTACATCATTCATACAATGATATAACCTTGTTATTAATAACATCCAATGTTCATGATTATGAAACTAATCATCCATTAATCAACAAGCTAGTTAAGAGGCATACTAGGGACTCTTTGTTTGTCTACATATCACACATGTACTAATGTTTCGGTTAATACAATTATAGCATGATATATAAACATTTATCATAAACACAAAGATATAAATAATAACCACTTTATTATTGCCTCTAGGGCATATCTCCTTCACGAGCTAGGAAGGGTACTGGCGTGCTTAGGAGAGTGCAGGCGTGCTTGCTGACATGGTGTTGCTGACCAGAGAGGAAGGGAAACCATGAGTGGCATGAGGGTGTCCTTGGGCTCGGCATGGTGAAGATGGTGATCATGCAACCACTTTAAGCAGTGCAAAAGGGTAGGGCTTGATGCGAGAGGAGGTACAGGAGCAACATCATCACAAGGTTAAAGTGGTTTAGCCCAAAAACCGGTGGGTAATGAGGTGTACCACAATTCCGGAATGTTGCACTCGCCAAGTGTTTGTGATAATGGCCACAAGAACATTTTTGTCAAATTTTGGAAATCTTTTTGGTGGATCTCATTCATATATTCAGAGAGGTAGAATGGTGGTGGTGGTGGTCAATTTGGTGATGGTTTGCAAGTTTTCAAAATGGGGGTTGATCTTCTCTTTGTTTCAATGTCTCATCTTGTCAACTCGTTTCTGGTCAACCTGGTCATAGTCAACACTGGTGGTCAACAGCAAAGTGGTTCACCTTGACATGGTATTGGATGAGGTGGCAAGGGTTGACCAAGGTTGGTTTAAGAGAAGCCAAAACCAGGGGTGCAAAGTGGTGAAGATGTTATAAAATGGCCAAATGACCATTATCATATGTAGATGGGATTTGCATTCTTTGATTTTATTCTGGTTTCTTTGATTCAAAAGGGTGTGTTATTGATATATAAGTGTTTTTAAAACAATGGCAAAAGCCATGGTGGCCTTGGTTGAAGATTTGCAAAATTGGCTAAGTGTATGTGAGTGAAAATGGGATTTTCTCATTATTTCATTTCTCTCTAATTGATTGGATTTTTCTTGACTCCCAAGTGATTCTTATTAGTTTAGAAACATTTCCAAACCATTGAAACCATTCCAAAAGGTCTAGCTCAAAGATTTGCAAAAATGGCCATAAACACATAAGAGGTGAAATGCCAATTTTTCTTAATTTCCTCTTTTAACCCCCTTGCTTTACTTGGGCATGGTTGAGGGTTCATTTAGTGTGAGATTAGGTTTAGAGATGGTTTCACACCATTTGGTCAAGGTAAGAGTGCATAGGTCAAGGTTTGGGTAAAATGGCTATGTGTCACATATGCCTCTATGCATATGTTGCATTTGATTTTTAATTTGACTTGGTTTGACCCAATTGAGGTTGTTGAGTGTTGAAATGGTATAGAGGAGTGATCCAACCATTCACAACAAGTATTAGGGTTATTTTTAATTTGACTTGGTTTGACCCAATTTGCTATTTGCTCTCATATGCCTCTATGGCATTTTTATTTTCTTTTTAATTTCTTTTGTTTTACCTTGGATTTGGTTTGATAAGTACTAGATAAGGTTTATAAAGGTTTTCCAAACCTCTAAACAAAGTAGAAAGGCCTAGGGTAAGGATTTACAAAAATAGCCATAGGCACATATGCCTTTTTCTTATTTAAATTCCTTTTTATTTTAATTTAACTTGGATGGTAAAAAGAGGTGTGAGGTTTAGGGTTTAAGATCATTTCAAATACTAATAACAAGCAATCATGGCAATAGCACAAGAATTAAGCAAGATCACTATGCATCAACTTAATTGAATAAAAGTTTTTGTTGGTTCCAAAATTTGGAAATAGGGAAATTCATTGTATTTGTTTTGAAATTTTTGGGATGTTACAGATTTAGACCTGAATCTTATGATCTAGAGTTCTCATCATTGTTGATGGCTGCTCCTCTGCTATGTTCGTACTTTGGGGCCTTAACACGTCAACTTTTCGTATGCCAACTATTTACAACAAGCTCTAATACGACAAATTTTTGCCCGGCTCCAGTGATGGAGGTGCGAGGACGACGACGCCCCTTCAACTCGTGACAGGGTGTGTAGTCCTCGCTAGGTTGTTCCAAGGACTTACATGTAATTTTCATTACTTAATAAGACCCTTTGTATTGTTGATGATGAATATTAATAGGCCGGCTGGTCTTTGCAAAACGAAAGTTTTCACAATATAATATAGTGAAATTAATTTATTTGATGTGTGCGGGTGAATTAATTATTTGTTATGTTTAGTCGATGCTACTATGAAAACTTCTTTAAGCATGCATTGCATCCAATGAAATCCCGACTCCATTCTTTTTCTAATTTCCATTCTATTTAGATATGGTATAGATCTAATTCGGGGCTAGTTCGGATACAAAATGGAATTTATGAAAGCCCTAACTTACAGATAAAGAAGCAACTTGTGTTACTTATTTTCCATAGGTAATTGGTCATTTTTCATATTACCAATGCAATACTCCATCTCACAAAATACACATAACATATTTTTTAGTTAGGCCATGTTTGTCCTTCATAAATCGAACTAGGGATGGGGTTAAAATGCTCCAAACATGACTGCTCGAATGAAGAAAAATTAACGAGGACAACTCGATCCCTTGGACTCACATAAGTGTCTACAACCTTCGCTAGGTGCTCCAGTAACTTATTTTTGATATTAATTACTTTATAAGACTCTTTGTATGGTTGTTGATAATTATTAATGCGCTGGTGGATGTTTTTTCACAAATTAATTTGTAGGATGCATGGGGGTGGAGTAAATATTTGTTAAGTTTCGTTAGTGCTGCCAGGGAAACTGTAAGTTACAAATAAACAAGCAACTTGTGTTGCTTTGTCCATGGGTAATCATTTTTCATATTACCGGTGCATAGTCCATCCCACAAAATACACATAAAATGTATTTTTAGTTGGGCTAAATTTGTCCTTCATAAACCGGACTAGGAATGGAGTTAAAATGCTGGAAACATGACTGCTCGAATGAAGAAAAAATTACGAGGGGAAAGTTGACTTCTGTATTGATGGTTTCGAATGATGTGATCTGGGATTAAGAGAACAGTATTTTAGGTAGAACAAGTTTCCTGTATGTACTGGCTGGGAAATGGTCAATTCTCTGTCTAAACTATGGCCATGGCTGGCGTTTCTTCTCAAACTATCATATTTGGATCAATTTACATTTTACAAGCACAACGACATTTTTTTGGAAATAAATGATTTTACATTTTTTCAACTAAAATCTGTAAAATTTCGTGCATGTTGCATAGGGTGAAGCATTTACATGTCAAGTTTGGATTACTAATTAAAATGAAAAGTGCCACTTATTAAGACTTTCCAAATTTAGTATTTCATATAGAAAAGTGGGCTTGTGGTTATATAAGTGATACCTCAAGTCAACTGCCCAAGAGAGGGAAGTGGACTTTTCCATCTGGTGCCCATGGCTAGGAATCTTGCGATTTTATTGCCCAAGAGAGGAAGAATATTTTCCTATGCCTTGATTTTCTAAGTAGGTAACAAATTCAGAAAAAGATTTATCATAACTGTGACAACAATGATGCCATTATTGCTTGGGGTCTATTTAGTTTGATAATAGGGATTCGTCCGGTCTAAATATCTGATCTATTATTGCTTGGGGTCTATTTAGTTTGATAATAGGGATTCGTCCGGTCTCCAATAAGGGAAATCAAGCTAGTTCTTTCTTGGAGGTGCAATCAAACAGTTTTTATGTCAAGCCAAAAAAAACTACTTATTGGTTGGTCCTCCCTATGCACATTCACGAATCACGGTCCATATAGCTTGTGGGGTGGAGCTAGAGCAGTACTTGAGCGGGGACACATCAAGAGGGTTGATGGTGGACTGTAGAAGATATAACGGCATGTTAAAAGTTGAGTGATCTTCATGGCTGGCGTGTTTCTTTTGTGTGAAATGGGGTCAAAACTTGTGAGATCACTCCCGCGTTCGCTCGATCAGTATGTTGTGGTGGGGAGTTGATTTGTGTTAACGTTTTCCAATAGGCTTGTTAAATTTCATTCTCTTGGGAGCCTACCTAGGCTAGGAACTCTCACTGTACCTGCAGAGCACAACACTGCTGGTTTCCCGCGAAACCCTTGTTAGAAGAAGCAACACATGCGTCAAATTGGCACGATCTATCGATCTCGAGCAGAAGAGAAGCATCACATCATGTTAGAAGAAGCATAATTAAGCTTCAAGCGGTGGAGAGATCCAGAAATCAAGCGCGCAAGTTGGGACAGATTAAGCGGGCCGTACGACGACTTGGCATGCAGGTTTAGAGATCTATTTGCCGGGCGTAAACGCGCGCAATCAATTAAAGGGCATTGTTTATCTTCCTATTCGATGGGCGATAGCATATTCGAGCTACCCGGTTGCTTTATGTCACCGTCGTCCCCGAGACAGTGCATTAAGGGCCGGAGGGGGTGTTTCCCGTCGGTCCGGCCACATGCGGCTTAATCTCGTCGTCATCGTCGTCGTCGACACCGGCGCCACAACTTGCGCGCCCGGCCCTTTACCGGTCAGCTTCGGAACCATTATTCAATCATCGAGCAAAGGCCGCAGTTGGTTGGGGTGGCTTTGCTAAAAGCTCTGCTAGCGATCAGCGGAGATTGATTGACCGCGCGCTAACCCCACCACCACCATGGATCCACCACGGCGAGCGCCGATTTGTTTAGTGTGCGAGCGACGATCGGAGCTGCTGCCGAGTTAATTGGTCTGTCTGACCGGCAATGGCGCATGTGCCGCGCGCCTGCGCTACAGGTATCACAGCGCGGCACGTACAGATACAGGGGGGCGACAGTAAGAAAATACTAAGAAACGGGGAATTAAAGAAGATGTTTCACCGGAAAGAATTTTATCCATGTGGAACCGTCGGTGAAGAAGGAAGGAGTCAAGACCATGCATTTCTCGTTGCTCTTTTGGGGGTAGGTGTTCATGCATTGGTTGGTGGTGGTTTTTTTTTTTTTTTTTTGAGTCGAGTATCTTCTTCTAGTTTAGACTTTACACTCGACTAGCTAGCTAACGGGCCCTGTTGGGAGGTCTGGGTTTGATTCCTAGCAACCTGGCAGTCATCGACAACATCTTGGGCCGGTTTTAGGTTAGCACCCAAGCACACGCAACAAGCAAACATCTCACACAAATAAGCCCATATTGACCTCAAAGTTTTTTTTTATAACAATTGTTTAGTTGCTCTCCACGTGTACCACATGGTCATATTGACCTCAAAGTTGACTCAGCCAAGGCACCTTTCATTTTTGGACAATCTTAAAAAACATTTTTTTACTGAAAAAAACATTTCATTCATTAAGGAAGAAAGGTTGGCTCGGTTTATAAGGGAAATCAGATCTAAAAGTAGCACAACACTAAGCAAAGCTAGAACAACAACACAGCCGCGCAACACATCAACACCCACACCAAGGCCAACCAAGGAGCAAGATAGCGGCCCGACATTGGAAGGTTCTCTCGGAAGGTCGTAACAAACAATCACGCACAAGAACATCCATATCGAGAATCAGGCCACGATGTGAGTAGGCAGAGCACCAAGATTTGTTTGTTCTGTCACCTGCAATGTAGCATCCGAGACTCAACCACAACATGAGGACCACCCCGATGATCTTGCATTCTTGCTCCTCGATAGCATAGGAGAAAAGGCTGGCCAAGAGAGGACCTAAGCCCCAACAAGTAGAAGGCACCAGACCTGAGTTGGGAAAAGGATTGGCCTCCTGTAGTGCCATGAAGCCATTGCATTGTTTCCCGGAGAGGGCCCTTAACGGAGACCGACCCGACGTTGCACCTCATGAACAAGTTGGGGGGGGGGGGGGTCATTGAGCACAAAGGCAATACGTACATTGATGTGCCTTGTGGCGTTTATGAAGGCATCAACGAGGTGAAGCTTGCACCTCCTTCTGCTACCCTGCAAGGGAACCCCTAAATCAATGGATCGTATCATGGCAATGCTTCTACGTCGTTCCCCATTTGGTGGCATCAATGGGAGGTGTTCATCATCTCGGGGACTAGTGGATGGTTATGTTGTGGATCCGTGTTTTTTCTAGCACATCGACGACATCTTGCCTTGGCAGCGTGGCACGATGAGGTCCCGAAGGCGGACGCATGATGTTGGACGCGCGCACGAGACGGTAACGATAACTGACGTCGCCTTACAAGGCCAATGCGTAGATCCTTGTCCTGCAGATGGGTTTGCGGAAGACGGCGACGGTGACTTCTGCAATGTGCGCATACGGTGCATACTAAGAGTCAGCTAGTTGAAGACGTCGGTTTTAGATGACGTACAGGTGGGAGGGCAGTGCACACAGGCTCTAATTATTGACACCCCTTCATCAAATGTGTAGGTGTAGGGATTCTTACCGCTAAGAAAGTGGCTTCAGGTTAATTGATTTATTATCTTGGATTCTTGGAAGGCAAAAAAATATGTGTATCATTTTCATGTAGAATAAACTCCCACCGTCCCACGCGTTACTTGGGGCATATACAGTCAGTAATCGCCGAGCTATACGAGCAGCCGAGCGGGTGCATTTCTCTGAAGACGCTCGTTTCTGTCACGAAAGTGTATATTCATCGTTAGGTTAAGCATGCCCTTTCTCTTTATCTCGTGCGTCACGTGTGGTTTCTTCAAACACTAGAGACTAGACAATGAGGTGTACTTGTGCCGGCTATTATCATGCGATTTCTATACGAAAAGTCATTTTGGATTCTGAGCACCAGTGGTCTTATCGTATTAAAAAATTCAAAAATTAATTTTGCGTGTTTAAACAAGTTATGCAAAAAAATCTAAAAGGAACTAGCGTACAAAACAATTGCAAATGTTTTATTTTTTAAGCTACACAAAAATAACAAAGTTTGATTTTTTGGATATTTAAATCACTATACTTAGTAGCTCATATCTATATATTTGTTATTTTTGTGTAGCCTAAAATATATACTCCCCCCGTTCCTTTCTATATAGTGCCTATAGATTTTTGGCATGGAAATTAGCGGAAGCGTATTTTTTACACAAGACACCCTGGCTGAACGATTTGAGATCAGACTAAAATTAGAGAAATCAATAAATTCCTAACTTGCCATAACAAATCGCACAAACCTGTCTGGTTGACTCTCCATATATGTGCAGCCAGGTTTAGTTAAGGAAAGAAAAATATTGCTTCCTAAATCTAAGCAATCCTTGGGGCCATGCATTAGGAATCTCAATTAATTGTTTCCTATTTTATATGGATTTTTTTTTCATGCGTGTCGTGTGGGAGTTTACGGGTGGAGGAGTAACTGAAAAAAGCCAAGCTACATCCTTATATTGTGAAATAAATACCAAAAATCTATAGGCACTATAGAAAAAAATGGAGGGAGTATTATATTCAGTTGAAAGTTTACACGCTGGTGGGATACAATACTGGCTACATCATAATTTTGTAGGTTTCTATGAAACTTAGAAATATAATTTTTTATTACTTTTTTCAAAAGGAATCACTAGTTCCTGGGTGCACCATATCTTTGTCCATTTCTATACCCGTATCATCCGTGCTGATTTAGCTGCCTGAAATCTCTAAGTCGTGAACACTGCGGTCTAAGGGCCGGCGCGACGCAAACGGTCGCTGAAATGTGTCTGGGGCGTGTTCCAGCGGGGCGACACAAAGTGACCGGGCCGTCCGCGGAGACGCAAACCTTTCCCAAATATGCGCTAGGTTTGCGTCTCCGCGGACGCTCGGCGGTCGCGCCGAGTGTCCGCCGAAAAAGACGTAGGACTCGCGCGTCAGTGGCTGGAGGCCGATATTATTCCCGCCACTGGCCATTCCCCCGCGCGAATTGCAAACTAGACCGGCGTGAGCAGTCCAGAAGCGATGGACGTCCTCGCCGCCGCAGCTACCGCCATGGATGCGGAGCAAACCCTAGCACCCGCCGCCGCCCCACACTCCCCCGTAGCCACGACCATAGCCAGGATGGAGGCTGCAGCTCCGGCGGAAGCAAAGCGGGCCGCAAACGGCGGTGGCCGGGAGGCAAAGCCGAAGGCGGCAAAGAAGGTGCTCTCCGCGGAGGAGAAAATCGTGGAGGCCGCGAAGCGTCGCGGGCGGCGGAAGAACCAGAAGATCAAGACTGCCGCGGCCGCCAACCACCAGGCCTGGCAGACGCAGATCAAAGCCGGCGTCGCGCAAGTAGCCCTCCATCCGACCTTAGCGGAGGATTACATGCTCGTCAAGAGAGAGGGGATCTCCGGCGTCGCTCCTCTGGCCTCTTAGGTCAGCTCGGTAAGTTCCCAGCTGCGCCCTGGAACTCCCGCTCCCTTGCAGGGCCACGCGGCGTCGCGGTTCACCTCCGGCCTGCCGCCGGTGAAGTTGACCGGGGCTCCGGTTCCCGACCTCAACCGGACGCCTAGAAGCGGTGACTCCTGCCCGGGCGCGACACAGAAGACGCGCCAGGTGTCGGAGGAGAGCATGCCGCAGCCCCGCAACCTGTTCGACGAAATGGCGCCGCCTGCCCCGACGATGGATGACCCGGTACGTGAGCCCTGTCAATGTGTGCGAGTGCCGTGTATCATGCGTCTGATGTCCGATCGTTCGTAGGACTATTGGAAGGACCGCCATGATTCAGACATCGAGGAAATTATCTACGACGGTGGCTTCGTTCGCGATGATCGGGTCGGGACAGGCGCGCATGATGACTGGCCACCAACGCAAGATGCGGAGGACATCGAGACCGCACGCCTGTTCGCCACCCAGCAGACGCAGCCAACACCCGTGTCCGTCGACGACTTCGACGACGCGCCAACACAGCCTATCCCCACGGACATTGCGACGAAGAAGAAGGGCAAGAGCTTGAGGACACAAGGCTTCGTCGACGCCGAGGATAAGTGTTTGTGTGAAGCGTGGCTGGCAACGACCCATGATTGTATCAATGGCGCCCAGCAAAAGGGCAAGGTCTATTGGGCCAAGGTCTTGCGGCGGTACAACGAGACCAGGATGCACCCGCCCTACCATATCACAGGCCCTCGGACGGAAGAGTCCCTCCGGAAAAGATGGAACTACATCAAACAAGAGACAAGCAAGTTCTGCTCGGTGGTCGAACATGCTATTAACAACCCCGTAAGCGGCGCTGGCGTCATGACAGTGGTAAACACGATACAACCATCATCATTCTACACAATTTGGGTCATTGCGTCAATTTGCGTCATTGTACATCATTGGCGGCTATGATTGCAGGTATCCCGCGCCTTGGAGAAGTTCAGGGCGACGCATAAGAAGGGCTTCCATATGGTCCATTGTTGGGAGGTGCTCAAAGACAACAACAAGTGGATGACAAGCTTTGCGGCCTACAACGAAGCTGTGAGGAATGGGACAGCGATCAACCTCGATGGCGAAGACGACGATCAAGGCCGTCCAGTCCTTCCACCTCGTCCACGAGGCCACAAGGCTACCAAGGCCGATCTTGTCCGGGAGGCGCAGGCCATTGCTTTCACGCAGAGCATGGAGAAGATAATGGCCGACAACAGTGCCGCCATGGCTGCTAGGGACGAGAAGATGCGTCTGGAAAAAGAGGCTGCAGCTGCCATCTACCAG
This sequence comes from Lolium rigidum, assembly GCF_022539505.1. NCBI lineage: Eukaryota > Viridiplantae > Streptophyta > Magnoliopsida > Poales > Poaceae > Lolium > Lolium rigidum. The sequence goes on from NC_061509.1 coordinate 71,291,576, forward strand.
AACCTCGCCAAGGAGGTCCTCGATGTCCAAAGGCTGGACATCGAGGCCAAAAAGGCAGATGCCGAGGCCACATTGCGTGCAGAAGACACAAGGATCATGCTTGCCAACTTGAGCGGCGTCGACGACGACACCAGGGCATGGTTCATGAAGAGGCGCGCCGAAATCCACGCGCGAGACGCCTGATCGCCGGCGCCATGCGCCCAGCACCTTGGCCTCCTTTTGGACTTTTTTTTATTGTTGTTCAGGCCTTGTTGTGCCCCTTTTGCTCCACTTTGCGTCGTACGAGCTGCAAAGTGTGATGAACTTGTTTCAGCCCTCAATTTGCGGCTGTAATTTCGTGCAAAGTCGACGCTAGTTCATCTTTTTTGAATTCTGGCCTGCGCCGAAAATGCGTCGCCCCGCTGGAGCCAACCCCAGACGGAAACGGACGCACGACCATTTCAGCATCCGCCAGGCGACGCAAACGGACACCCGCGAACAATTTGGGCGTCCGAAATGCGTCGCGCCGCTGGAGATGCCCTAAGAGCATTCCACCGGGGCCCTTCAAATGGAGGCTGTCAAGAGTCTTGGAGGAATGATGCGTGCAGTTGACACACGTCCGTTGGGAACCCCAAGAGGAAGGTGTGATGCGTACAGTAGCAAGTTTTCCCTTAGTAAGAAACCAAGGTTTATCGAACCAGTAGGAGTCAAGGAAGCACGTGAAGGTTGTTGGTGGCGGAGTGTGTGCGGCGCAACACCAGGGATTCCGGTGCCAACGTGGAACCTGCACAACACAATAAAAGTACTTTGCCCCAACGTAACAGTGAGGTTGTCAATCTCACTGGCACTGCTGTAAACAAAGGATTAAACGTATTGTGTGGAAGATGATGATTGTTTGCGAAGAATAGTAAAAAACAATTGCGGTAGATTGTATTTCAGATGTAAAGAATTGGACCGGGGTCCACAGTTCACCAGTGGTGTCTCTCCCATAAGATAAACACATGTTGGGTGAACAAATTACAGTTGGGCAATTGACAAATAAAGAACGCATAACAATGCGCATACATATATCATGATGAGTACTATGAGATTTAATCAGGGCATTACGACAAAGTACATAGACCGCTATCCAGCATGCATCTATGCCTAAAAAGTCCACCTTCGGAGTTATCATCCGAATCCCTTCCGGTATTAAGTTGCAAACAACGGACAATTGCATTAAGTATGGTGCGTAATGTAATCAACACAAATATCCTTAGACAAAGCATCGATGTTTTATCCCTAGTGGCAACAGCACATCCACAACCTTAGAGGTTCTTGTCGATACGTCTCCGACGTATCGATAATTTCTTATGTTCTATGCCATATTATTGATGATACCTACATGTTTTATGCACACTTTATGTCATATTCGTGCATTTTCCGGAACTAACCTATTAACAAGATGCCGAAGTGTCGATTCTTGTTTTCTGCTTGTTTTTGGTTTCAGAAATCCTAGTAACGAAATATTCTCGGAATCGGACGAAATCAATACCCGGGTTCCTATTTTCACCGGAAGCATCCGGAACACCCGAGAGCCGCGGAGGGGGCCCTGTGGGCCCGGATGATAGGGTGGCGCGGCCTGGGCCACGGCCGCGCCGGCCTATGGTGCCGCCGCCTCTTCGACCCTCCGACGCTGCCCTTCCGCCTATTTAAAGCCTCCGTCGAGAAAACCACGATGCGAAAAAACCACGATACGGAAAACCTTCCGGAGCCGCCGCCATCGCGAAGCCAAGATGCGGGGACAGGAGTCTCTGTTCCGGCACCTGCCGGAGCGGGGAAGTGCCCCGGAAGGCTTCTCCATCGACACCGCTGCCATCTCCACCGCCATCTTCATCACCGCTGCTTGCTCCCATGAGGAGGAGTAGTTCTCCATCGAGGCTCGGGGCTGTACCGGTAGCTATATGGTTCATCTCTCTCCTATGTACTTCAATACAATAATCTCATGAGCTGCCTTACATGATTGAGATTCATATGATGATGCTTGTAATCTAGATGTCACTATGCTAGTCAAGAGAGTTTTACTTATGTGATCTCCAGGAGACTCCTTGTCCCACGTGTGTAAAGGTGACGAGTGTGTGCACCGTGTGGGTCTCTTAGGCTATATTTCACGGAATACTTACTCACTCGTTATGAATGGCGTAGTGAAGTGCTTATTTATATCTCTTTATGATTGCAATATGTTTTGTATCACAATTTATCTATGTGCTACTCTAGTGATGTGTTATTAAAGTAGTTTTATTCCTCCTGCACGGTGTAATGGTGACGGTGTGTGCATCCGTGTTAGTACTTGGCGTATGCTATGATCATGATCTCTTGTAGATTGTGAAGTTAACTATTGCTATGATAGTATTGATATGTTCTATTCCTCCTACGTGGCGTGAAGGTGACAGTGTGCATGCTATGTTAGTACTTGGTTTAGTCGTGTTGATCTTTCTTGCACTCTAAGGTTATTTAAATATGAACATTTAATTGTGGAGCTTGTTAACTCCGGCATTGAGGGTTCGTGTAATCCTACGCAATGTGTTCATCATCCAACAAGAGTGTAGTGTATGCATTTATCTATTCTGTTATGTGATCAATGTTGAGAGTGTCCACTAGTGAAAGTCTAATCCCTAGGCCTTGTTCCTAAATATCGCTATCGCTGCTTGTTTCTTGTTTTCTTGCGTTACTACTTGCTTGTTTACTTGTCCTGGGCAAAGCACTTTTACTGGTGCCGTTGCTACTACTTATTCATACCACCTGTATTTCACTATCTCTTCGCCGAACTAGTGCACCTATTAGGTGTGTTGGGGACACAAGAGACTTCTTGCTTTGTGGTTGCGGGGTTGCATGAGAGGGATATCTTTGACCTCTTCCTCCCCGAGTTCGATAAACCTTGGGTGATCCACTTAAGGGAAACTTGCTGCTGTTCTACAAACCTCTCGCTCTTGGAGGCCCAACACATGTCTACAAGAATAGAAGCTCCCGTAGACATCAAGCACTTTTCACGGCGCCGTTGCTCGAGGAGGAAAGGTAAAAGGCACTCATACTCCGGTCTCGGGTAAAGTACTTTTACGGCGCCGTTGTGTGTGTGCTCGAAGCTATTTCCTTTAGATCCTGCAATTGCATCTTTTTGTTTCTTGTTTACACTAGTTTGGCATAATGGACAACAATGAGCTTCTTATTCTATTTCCTGATTTAAGACATGGATGGTTTGATGCGAAAATTAAAAAACCCATGAAACATATTAGCATGAATACTTTGAATACCATTGTTGCTAATGATATGGAAAATTCTAAGCTTGGGGAAGCTGGCTCTGATGAGCAGGATCTTTTTAGTACCCCAAGCATTGAGGAGAAAATTTTCTTTTATGATTACAATATGCCTCCTATATATGATGATAGCCACTTTGTTGAATTTGCTCCCACTACAACTAATAAAATTGATTATGCTTACGTGGAGAGTAATAATTTTATGCATGAGACTCGTGATAAGAATGCTTTATGTGATAGTTACATTGTTGAGTTTGCTCATGATGCTACTGAAAATTATTATGAGAGAGGAAAATATGGTTGTAGAAATTTTCATGTTACTAAAACACCTCTCTATGTGCTGAAATTTTTGAAGCTACACTTGTTTTATCTTCCTATGCTTGTTACTTTGCTCTTCATGAACTTGTTTATTTACAAGATTCCTATGCATAGGAAGCATGTTAGACTTAAATATGTTTTGAATTTGCCTCTTGATGCTCTCTTTTGCTTCACATACTATCTTTTGCGAGTGCATCATTAAAACTGCTGAGCCCATCTTAATAGCTAAAAAGAAAGAACTTCTTGGGAGATAACCCATGTGTTATTTTGCTACAATACTTTGTTTTATATTTGTGTCTTGGAAATTGTTTACTACTGTAGCAACCTCTCCTTATCTTAGTTTTGAGTTTTGTTGTGCCAAGTAAAGTCTTTGATAGTAAAGTAAGTACTAGATTTGGATTACTGCGCAGTTCCAGATTTCTTTGTTGTCACGAATCTGGGTCTACCTCCCTGTAGGTAGCTCAGAAAATTAAGCCATATTACGTGCATGATCCTCAGATATGTACGCAACTTTCATTCAATTTGGGCATTTTCATTTGAGCAAGTCTGGTGCCCTAATAAAATCCATCTTTACGAACTGTTCTGTTTTGACAGATTCTGCCTTTTATTTCGCATTGCCTCTTTTGCTATGTTGGATGAATTTCTTTGATCCATTAATGTCCAGTAGCTTTATGCAATTTCCGAAGTGTTAAGAATGATTGTGTCACCTCTGAACATGTGAATTTTTATTGTGCACTAACCCTCTAATGA